>NC_136693.1:18177336-18231569 GCF_947650265.1 Symphodus melops | reverse complement strand
GAACAATGGTTTGAACCCAAAATGGCATTCATCGAAGAATTCATAAAAGCTACTAAAACATGGATCGCTGCTGAACATGAACACTCTTCTCAAAAAGAGGATGATGCTAAGATTGACCCCCAAGATGCTGTTAAAGACATTGACAGTATTTCTCAAGCAAGTCGTAGAACAGCTACATCACGGGTGTCCTCGACACGTGTTAGACAAGAGGTAGAACATGCAGCTCTGCTTGAACGTGCTGCGGCACAGAAGAAAAGGCAGCAGCTTGAGTTTGAAATGGCCAGAATCAAAAGTGCAAAAGAAGAACTTGAGTTGGAAACAGCATTAGCAGAAAGCAGTGCAAAACTAAAAGTGCTCAAAGAATACGAAAGATCAGAAGATAGTTCAAGTAGAAGTGGTTACAGTAGTCACGCATTATTACCAAAGCTACGAGGTGGGGACATGAAACAGGAAGAAATCAGCGTAACGCTTCCTCAGCCAGCTGATCCAGGTTTTTATGCTCAATCGCAAATGTTGCACTCTCAAGTACCAAATGTGACTCAACAAGATTACAACAATGCTCGAGCCAACAGAGGTGACGAGATACTAAAAGTGATGCAAAATCAGAATGTTATCACGGAGCTTCTGGTAAAACAACAAAAGCAATCTCAGCTACCAACAAAGGACATTACTGTCTTCAAGGGCAACACGTTGCACTACAAATCTTTCATTAGGTCGTTTGAGCACTCAATAGAACAAAAGACAGACAATGATCAGGACAAATTGTTCTTTTTGGAACAGTTTACAGCTGGTGAACCACAAGAGCTAGTTCGCAGTTGTGCTCATATGCCACCTAGCAAAGGCTACTACAAAGCAAAGCAGCTGCTTCATGATCATTATGGGGATGAACTACAGATCGCCAGCGCGTACATTGACAAAGCACTGAATTGGCCGCAGACAAAATCTGATGATGGAAAGGCCTTAAATGCTTATGCAATGTTTTTAGTTGGATGTCTCAACACTATGGAAGACATAGAATATCTAGAAGAGATGGACAATCCGACTAACTTACGAACAGTGGTATCCAAACTACCCTTCAAGATGAAAGAACATTGGCGGGCTGAAGCATACGATGTCAAACAGCGAAAAGGCAGAAGAGCAAAGTTTGCTGATTTGGTGAACTACATAGACCGCCAGGCTAAAATAATGATCGATCCACTTTTTGGTGTTATACCAGGCGGCCGCCCAACCACATTTGGAAAGATCGAACAAAAGGAAAGGCCTCCACCCAAAAGAGAGGTCCGTGGAAGCAGTTTTGCCACCAATGTTTTCACTGAAAGTAAAAGACCTCAAGAAACAAATGTGATGTCAGCTAATTCGAGCAAAACCAGGATTGCCTTTGAGAAGCCATGTTTGTACTGTAAGCAGTTTCACACACTAACTTTGTGCAACAACATAAAAGATCAGCCACACAAAGAACGTGTTGAGTTCTTGAAGTCAAATGGCTTGTGTTTTGGTTGCTTAACCCCAGGTCATCTCAGCAAGTTCTGCAAAAGTAAAATGGAGTGTAAAGTATGTGGGTTAAAGCATCCAGACATTTTACATATTGAAAAAAGAGAAGATTCTGTCTCATCTGAGAAGAATGAAGGTGCTCAGGGAAACAAGCTGTCGTGTGCTCAAGTTTCTGTCACGCAAGAGTCTTGTAGCCTAACAGGGGCCGGAAAAGCTGAATGTGTGCTGTCAATAGTACCGGTGAAGATTAAATCAAAAAAGAGCAACAAATATGTTGAAACGTATGCCTTCATGGACCCGGGAAGCACAGCAACGTTCTGCACAGGAGACCTGCAAAAGAAACTGAATGTTAAAGGGAAACCAACACAATTACTTCTCAGCACAATGAATCAAGACGAATCAGGAGAACAAAAACTAATCAACAGCTATGTGATTTCAGACCTGGAAGTGTGCGGGCTGGAAGACACCGAACATATTGAGCTACCAAAAGTGTACACTCACAGCAACATACCAGTTCACTCTGAAAATATACCCAGGCAATCAGACATTCAACAGTGGCCTTATCTCAGCGAAGTGCGTTTGCCTGAATTAAAAGCAGATGTAGGCCTACTTATCGGAGCAAACTGTTCAAAGGCTATGGAGCCATGGCGCATGATTAATAGTCAAGATGGAGGCCCTTATGCTGTTAAGACAGCCATTGGATGGGTTGTGAATGGACCCATGAGAAAAGAACTGGAGGACACAGAGAACAAACCGCCTCAGTGTTCAGTGAACAGAATCTCAGTGTTGGAAATTGAGAAGTTACTTGTCCAACAGTACAATACTGATTTCCCAGAGCGCAACTACGATGATAAAGAAGAGTTGTCGCAAGAAGACAAACAGTTCATGCAGTCTATGCAGAAAACAGCAGTGCTGGAAAACAGACACTACAGCATTAGATTGCCACTCAGGAACATGAAGGTCCAGATGCCTAATAACCGTTGTGTGGCAGAGCAGCGCATAGCCGGTTTGCACAGAAAGCTGAAGAAGAATCCAGAGTTTTTTGAAGAGTACAAAGACTTCATGGACACTATCATAAGCAAAGGCTATGCTGTCCAAGTTCCGGCACACCAGCTGAATCGGGACGACAACAGGGTGTTCTACATACCACACCACGGGGTATATCACCCTAAGAAAAGAAAACTACGAGTGGTCTTCGACTGCACAGCCTCATATCAGGGTCAGTCTTTGAACTGTGAGTTGCTACAAGGACCCGACCTGACCAATACGTTGGTTGGTGTCCTCTTAAGATTTCGTGAGGAGCCAATAGCCATGATGGCGGACATCGAGTCGATGTTTTATCAAGTTAAGGTTCCAGATGAAGACGCAGATCTCCTCCGCTTTCTTTGGTGGCCCAACGGCAATTTGAATGGGCCAATGGAGGAATTTAGGATGGCAGTGCACCTGTTTGGGGCCACCTCATCGCCAAGTGTTGCTTCGTATGCTCTTCGGAGAACTGCTGAGGACCATAAAGCTACTGCCTCCCCAGAAGCTGTCCAAACAGTTCTGCGTAACTTTTACGTGGATGACTGCTTGAAAAGCGTAGCAACAGAAGAAGATGCAGTGACGTTGGCAAGTGATCTCCGTACTTTGTGTGCCAGAGGAGGTTTCAATCTGGTAAAGTGGATGAGTCATAGCCGGAAAGTGTTGATGTCCATCCCAGAAGTATACAGAGCAAGTGGAGCAAAGGATCTGGATGTAAGCCATGACGCTCTACCAGTCGAGAGGACACTCGGCATACAGTGGGATACAGAAACGGATACCTTCACTTACAGCATGAAGTTGCAAGACAAACCGTTGACCAGGAGGGGCATTTTATCCGTCGTCAATTCTATCTACGACCCCCTCGGCTTTATAGCTCCAGTCATCCTGCCAGCCAAACTTCTGCTGAAAGAGCTTTGTAAAGAGCAGCATGGTTGGGATGAGCCCATTGGTGAACAACATGCTGAGGAGTGGAAAAGGTGGAAAGAAGACATTACTCACCTTGCTGACTTCCATGTGAGTAGATGTTTAAAACCTTCAGACTTTGGATGTGCTTCCACAGCGCAGTTACATCATTTCGCAGATGCTTCAGAGTATGCATATGGCACTGTGACTTACCTGCTGCTAGAAAACGAACAAGGCAAAAAACATTGTTCTTTTTTGATGGGGAAATCAAGAGTTGTCCCACTCAAGAACTTTACAATACCTCGGCTTGAACTGACTGCGGCAGTCGTGGCTGTGAAGAACCGTCAAGAACTTCAAGTTCCACTTCAACCATCTATTTTCTGGACAGACAGCACTACTGTACTCAGGTACATTGACAATGAAACAGCTCGATTCAAAACTTTTGTTTCGAACAGAGTCACTCTGATCCGTGAAGCCACTAAACCATCTCAGTGGAGTTACGTCGGAACAGCAGAAAATCCTGCAGATCAAGCAAGTAGGGGTATGAAGGCCAAGAGTTTGAGACAAAAGGGAACATGGATTAATGGACCAAACTTCCTGTTGCAAAACGAACAGGAATGGCCCAAGCAACCCGTGCAAAGGAAGGAAAGCCTTCAAGATGACCCGGAGGTCAAGAACACAGTGACAGTCAATACCATCAATATTGAAGATGACATGGAACCAATGAAAAGGTTGATCAACTACTACTCGGACTGGCATAAACTAAAAAGATCAGTGGCCTGGATTTTAAAGCTGAAGGAAACCTTGCGCCAACTGAAAGATGAAAGAAAGGAGTTCTCGAGAACAGTCAATCAAACTGAAAAGGACCCTGAAAAGCAAAGATCAAAGTTAGCAAAGCACATGAAAAAATACAAAACAACAAAAGAAAAGAAACCACCTACCTTAGAGGATTTAGTCACTGCAGAATCCATAATAATCCAGTTCAGCCAAAGACAACACTACAGAGAAGAAATCAAAGCTCTGCAAAAAGGAAAACAAGTCAGTCGAAACAGTCACCTGTTCAAACTGGATCCGATTCTGCAAGATGACACATTGAAAGTTGGCGGAAGTCTCAACAAATTGGCCATGCCAGAGAGCGCCAAGCATCCAGCAATACTCTCTAAGCATTGTAGAGTCGCCACATTGATCTTGAGAGACATACACCAAAGAACTGGTCACTGCGGACGCAGTTATGTCATGGCACGATGAAGAAGCAAGTATTGGATCCCACAAGCCAATTCTGCCATCCGAGCAATAATCAACAAATGTGTAATATGTCGCAGGATCAGTGGAAAAGTTGGAGAGCAAAAGATGGCGAACCTGCCTGAGGATCGCCTCTTGCCTGACAAACCTCCCTTTACGAACACCGGCGTTGATTATTTTGGGCCATTTGACGTTAAGCGGGGCCGGAGTACAGTCAAGAGATACGGCGTATTGTTCACCTGCCTTACCCTTAGAGCCGTGCACATCGAAGTTGCAGACAGCCTTGATACCGACTCCTGCATCAATGCAATTCGGCGTTTTGTGTCCAGAAGAGGTCAAGTTACCATCATGCGCTCTGACAACGGCACAAACCTTGTCGGTGCTGAAAGGGAGATGAGGGAAGCAATTCAGCTCTTTCATCATGACAAAATCGAAAGATTCTTGCAACCAAAGGGGATACAATGGATATTCAACAGCCCGGCAGCTTCCCACCAGGGCGGGATTTGGGAGAGGCAGATTCGGACTGTCCGAAAAATCCTCAATTCTCTGTTGAAAGAACAAGTTGTGAACGATGATTGTCTTCAAACAGTATTGTGTGAGGTTGAGAGCATCATCAATGGCAGGCCACTCACATGTATCTCAGATGAAGTGAATGACCTCGAGCCTCTGACACCGAATCATTTGCTGCTGTTGAAGTCACAACCAATCATGCCTCCAGGCATTTTCAGCAAAAACGATGCATACACAAGGAAACGCTGGAAACAAGTCCAGTATCTAGCTGACTTGTTTTGGACCAGATGGACCCGCGAGTACCTCCCATTCCTCCAGGAACGACAGAAGTGGTCAAGACTGCGAAGAAACTTCACGACCGGAGATGTTGTGTTGTTGATGGATAATTCGTCACCTCGTAACTCCTGGCTCATGGGGAGAGTGGTAGAGACCTTACCTGACTCCAGCGGAGCAGTTCGTAGAGTGAAGATAAAAACCAAGAGCAGTCTCTTGGAAAGACATGTTAACAAACTGTGCTTGTTGGAAGAAGCAGTATCAGAAGAGAAGATTTGAAAAGGAAAAAATAAAGAAAGGAGGAAGATTCATAAGGAATAACTTAATAAGTTGGACATTTCATAGACATTTGATTTAATTTGGCTCTTAAGGTTTTGTTTGTAATTGTTTAGTCCGCCTGCCTAACCAGTTAGGGGCCGGGTAATGTAAGAGCCAATATGCCTATTGTTGATTTGATTATAAATATTTAGTTAAAAATGATTGAAATTTGATTTTCAGTACGTTCATGTTAATTCATAATGTTTAAAATGGTTTGTAAAGTCATAATTTAGTCAATATAAATTATTTTTTATGTTTCTAAATGTTTTTGGTCATGACATCACTGCGTATTTAAATGTGACGCATGTAACGTAGGTAGTTGGAGTCAAGTGTTGATGGAAGCAACACAGTTTTTTGACCGTGCTTTCGACCTTTGTTGTACTTTTATTTTACTTTGAATTTTTACAGTAAACTTTTTAAAACGAAGAAAGGATGTCGTTTTTTCGCTCGCGTTGCAAATACTGTGAGTTGACTCCAACAAGTGGTACAAAGGACAAAGAAAGAGACGGAGTGCCACTACAATTATGATATAAAAAGAAAAAGAAAAAGAGAAAACAGGAAAAAAGGGAAAAAACAAACAACAACAAAACAAATACGGTGAAAAATGTTTCGAATGTCTGAATGAGTGGATGATTGAATATGGATTTCCAGAATGAGTTTCGTTGAACTTAAATCAGTTATAATAATAATAATAATAATAATATAAATAATAAAGACAGTATAAATAAAAGAAAAAGGTAAAGGTGAAAGTTAAGGATTTGGAAAGATATGGGAGTCATAGCAAAAGCATGACAATGTGGAAAACTGCAGTGAGACTCTCGCTGCAAAAGAGAGAGAGGAAAAAAGGTCATGTAAAAGAATGGCAGAGGGAAGAGTTTAAGGTGGAGATGTAACTGGAAGAAAAAACCAGTTCAGCCCACCTCCATATAGGTCTAGTGATACCTCACGCCTGTCTCCTTATGCCCCATTGCAGGCACCATTGCAGGCCCTCAGGGTGACGGACTTGGACCTGGACTCCTACCCTCCCATGCCGCCGTCCCTGCCACCACTGGAACCAGACCAGCCGGAACCAGATGACCAGCCTCCTCCCCATGATCAACAGGGCCCAGCGAACGGTTCTCCAACATCGCAACGTTATGACAGCCCTAACATTGCCAGCTCCAGACCAAAGAGCAAAGCATCCAGATGGCAATAACACAGACACTGGAATACAAAGCTGCTGTTGCTACTCTGACCCGAGACCTGAGAGACGAATTCTTCAGAAACACTGATACCTGCTCTGACCCGAGACCTGAGAGACAGATTCTTCAGAAACACTGATACCGGCACTATCAGGAGTGTTATGCAGCGCCCAGAGAAGCAAGCTGCTGATTTCCTGCATTGCCTGACGGAAGCCTTTAACCGTCACTCAGGCCTCCTCTGCAACCACACTATGGATGTTGCAGGGCAGACATGGCGTCATGGTGTGTAAGGTATGGAGAGCTCCGAAGACACGTTTTACACGCTCAGGACGTGGTGAATGAGCGAGAAGGGAGCAGAAAAGAAAAGAGAGACACTGTTGCATAAGCTGCTGCCCATTTCCAGGGCCTGTCCCAAAGACACGGATGCGAAGGGGGCCGAGCCCTTGACTGACATTCTGACGTGTACCATGCTGGCAACCTGACCGTTGAAGGGACGATTGCCCGCAGCGAGGAGGAGCTGAAGGAGGAGCCACCGGTGGGGACGGACGGGAGGTTGGGACTCCAGGTGCAGACGTCAACCCGGTTGCTGAGGGTCCTGCCCAGGGGCGTGAGATACCACACACACACACACACACACACACACACACACTGCTATACTCTGTTGAAACGGCGCCTGCTTCTACTGATTCACATAGGTTACACACACAGGAGGCATTAACACACTTAGAGTTACAAACACAACCCCTGCCAGAAACATATGTTTATTTACTTATTTTTAGAACTTGTGTTTATTTACTTATTGTTTAGGAATTTTTGTTTATTTACTTATTTTGGGTACTTATGTTATTTTGATTCTCCCGCATTTCAAAACGAACCTGTGTTTTTACGATAGAAATTTTGGGGAAACTGGTTAAATTTATGGTTGATTTTGAGGCTACTCATTCTGTGATCATAGATCACAGATTTATTTTGTCTACCCCAATTAGATATAGTGGCAGATAGATTTATTCTATATCTGCCTCTGGGGAAACCATTAGAGAAAGGGTTTCTAATCTAAAGATTTTCAGCTACGTCATTCATTTCTGGTTTCTCATCATGGACCTAATGATGATGATCCTGACACGTGTTACAGCTGTACAATGGGCCCCATTTGAACTGAAATATATCTATGAGTTGGGAATACAGTTAGGACAATCGACCCAGCAACTGGTTAAAATGACAAAAGAAAAGTTGCTCATGACTCAGACTTCAAGTGACTTACTGACTTACACTGTACCTCTCATGCGTCTAATGACTTCGACCATGTTTATGGAAAACAATGGTACAAACAATCCTCTGACAGACTGACTCTAACGTTGTTTTGAAGCTCCCACGTGGCAGCTATCTGTGTGTCCTTGATGGAGCCTCAGGAAGGATTGTTTAGAGTGTACAGTTTCTCTCTGCATGTTTCTTCCTGAAGCTGAGCGCTCCTTTGAGCAATTGTTTATATTTTAGCTAATTGTTATTATTTGATGTTTATTTTGTACAGAGAGAGCACAGTCTACTGAATTAAATTCCCTGGGTGTTAAACATACCTGACCAATAAAATTGATTCTGATTTTGACTAAAACAAGCCCTGTCTCAGTCGCCACCTGCCTTGGGTCTTCCTGACCCCTCCTGTCCTGTTGTTTAAACGGTGGACGAAAAGGGAGGATTTCTCTCTTCTGTCTTGTTATAAATGCATGGTGATAAACTCCGCTTGGTGGCCTACTTTTCATCCAAACTTGACCCTGTGACTGGAACTTCCTGTCTTTGTTTCTTTAGAGCTGTAGCAGCAGCTGAAGAAGCTGTTTAAGCTTCACGTGACATTTTTGGCTTCGATCTTACAGTCCTTGTTTCTCGTAATGTTTATTATTTTGCTTGATCAAAATGCATGACACTTGTCTGCTGCCAGGTGATTGCGCTATTCCACCATCTTGCTTGGCCTCCCCAATGTCACTATCAGGTCTGCACACCTCGTGCTGACCTCTCTGACCGACCGCTGATTAACCCTGACCTAATCCCGTTCATTGATGGTTTCTCCTCCTGCTCTGACATTGGACTGAAGAGGGTAGATTACGCTGTCTGCTCTAAAAACAATGTGCTGGCCTCTGGCACACTGTCATCTTATTACTCTGCACAAACAGCAGAACTTTTGGCTTCAACTGAGGCCTGCAAATTAGCATCTAAAGCGGTCATGATCTACACTAACTCCCCATATCCCTTCGGAGTAGTTCATGACATTGGAGCACTATGAAAACATCTCTGTTCTCTGAAATCTGACTGTAAACATATTTTAAACTGTGGTTTGCATGTTTTTCCATGTGTGTCGAAGCATTTCCAACTAAACATGTTGACAGAAGTGCCGTCGCAAAAGCTCTTTTGACAGAGATCATTCCAAGGTGGGACACACCTAAACCTAAACTCCAGTGAAAATGGCACTTTAAAAAGCAGATTGGCTAAATGTTGTGAAGACACCAAGTAATCCTAGACAAAAGCACTTCCGCTTGTTCTCATGTAAATGTGTGCACGCACCTCACTTAACTTTTATGAAATATTGTTTGAACATCTAGATAACACTGGAGGGGAAACCAGCACAAAACTAACTCCACAAAACTAACTAACATCTACTGCTTTATTAGAACGTAGCATGTTGAAATATTGCAAAAGTCTGTCACGGTCCCTTTCTGTCTCCACCAGGCGGTGAAAGCTGCACTACCCGTTCCAGCGGCCTCTGGACCGCTCTACACCTTCTGGCCAGGACAGTGGGTTGCTGTGAAGGACCACAGGCACCGCCACTGAAAGTCCAAGCGCCGGTTAGGTCCGAACCAGGTTCTGCTGACCCACACCGTTTGAAGGTCGCAGAGATGGCCACGTGGATTCACGCCAGCCACTGCCGCCTCTTCACTGGAGAGCCCAGTAGCTGCCCCTAATCCAGCCCATAATTACTCTGAGGTGCTCAGAGCGTTCCTGTGTGGCCACCATTGGAGCTGTTGCCTTTACCATCTTGTGGGGGTCCCTTTGGGGAGACCCTGTCCATGCGTCTCCCACCAAAGGTGGAAACACGAAACACTCAGCAACCGCATAGTTTGTGGATTATCGCCCCAAACCACTCCTTCTAACTGCTTGCTGATTCCCTATCCCGCCTCAGTACACGTTTCCACTTCTGTTTTCCTACTGTGGAAAAGCACACTCCACACCTTTTCACTGGAAAAGAAATCAGACTCAGACTGTGAATCTTCCCCCTGGAGGAAGAATGTAACGGAAGTTATTATGTTCTTCGTGATCCTCACACCTTTACTGCACCGACTAATGTTTTTTTTGTGTTCGATCTCGATCAGTGTACATGTAAAAAAAAAAAAAAGGTCTCAACCTCTTTGTTAACCCTTCTGTCTGTATTACTTGTCAAGACCCCAAAAGCACATATTTGGGTACCAATGCGGGATGTAATATCCCTCTTAATGACTCCTGCTTTTTCTTTCTTTCTTCTATGATAAATTTGCTGTTTATTGGAATTGTGCTGCTGATTTTGTTTTTTTTCTTTAGATAGATAGATAGATAGATAGATAGATAGATAGATAGATAGATAGATAGATAGATAGATAGATAGAAATTTTATTGATCCCAAGGGAAATTCAAGGCATGAATTTTGTCATGGTTTGGTTTTGTTTCTGGTTCTTCTACAAAGCATTCACACTATTGTTATCCAAATCTTTATACTTATTCTTCCACTTCCGTGCGTTTTTTGGCCCTCTTCTGCTCTTCAACCCTTTGTGCTACTTTCACCGTTCAACTATCATACTGTTCAGCTTGTTCTGGACATGATGGCTATGACTTTTCGCGTTTTTACTACTTTTACTTTTTAAGTTATTTCACTTTTTCCAGAAAATTCTGCCCCATTGAAATGAATGGGAAACGTTTCAGCTTTTCAACCTTCTTCTCAGCCTTATAACTTTTGCTCTGTTCAACGTAGAGACTTCATTTTTGCTTTAAAACGTTCACACGTTCTTCTGCTACTTTTACTACATTTACATTGTTTTGCTATCTTTTATACTTTTTAAACTGTACCTCCAAATGTTTGGTGATGTTTTTTGCTGTCTTCCACGTTTTTGAATGGGTGTGTATGTGGTGGAATGTTCAGAGCTAGAGTGCGTGACATCATCGCTTAGAGTGCGGCACAGTTGTCAGATTGTTTCAAAATCTCCCGAACAAATTGCTCTAGCGATCACAATTTTCACACCACATGACTAAATTTACCCTCAAAACGTAGGAAAACTTGTCCTCTCGCTCACATTGAAATTTCAGGACAAACGGAGCTACGGTTTGGACACAGTGAGCTTCAAAGCGGCAGGTGGTCCAAAAAACTCTCCATCTGCGATAATGTTAAAAGAAACGAAAAATGTCAAATGAAAGAAAAATTGACTAAGTTTTTACATCGCTGTAGTTCCAACATTTCTTGGATGCCAGACATAAAAATTACATCAACGCGTTCAGCTATCTCTCCTCTTGCTCATAAAATCATCATTCAGCCGCGAACTCTTCATTTTACCCCTTAAAATGAGCACTGAATAGGGAGATGTTCCCCCATTTTCTCAGTCGAAGCTGCCAGCTGACTGCAGTTGCTCTTGATTGCACTTACACACACAAACACCCTCCCCTCCACATACGCACACACATGCATTGAACTTTATACTGTAAATGCTCTGTGGCTCAGTTGGTAGTGTCGTCGCCCCTCAATCGGAAGGTTGAGGGTTCAATCCCCAGCTCCGGCGAGCAACATGTCCAATGTTCTTCTGCAGATACTTTTGCTTCTTGTTTTAGTTTTTCTACAGTCTTTTTCTGCTATTTCCCCTTCTTCTGCTTTTGCAACATCTTCTATTACTATTTCTTGTTCTTCTGCAGATACTTTTACTTCTTCTGCTTCTTGTTTTAGTTTTGCTACTGTCTTTTTCTGCTATTTCTTCTTCTGCTTCTTGTTCTTCTGCTTTTACTTCTTTTTCTGCTTCCACTTTTACTACATTTTCTTCTATCACTATTTCTTGTACAGATACTTTCACTTTCTTCTACTTCCTTTTCTCCTTTTACTACTGTTTTTCTTCTTCCACTTTTCTTCTACTATTTCCTCTTCTTCCACTTTTCTTCTGCTATTTCCTCTTCTTCCACTTTTCTTCTGCTATTTCCTCTTCTTCCACTTTTCTTCTGCTATTTCCTCTTCTTCTACTTGTTCCACTTTTTCTTCATCTTCTGCTAATTTTCCTCTTTTTCTGCTGATTTTTCTTCATTCAGCAGTGTTTCCGCAACATTTCAGCAGGAAGCATTCACACGCATTTTCCGCAGGGAAATGCAAATTTTCTAGTTTCATTCTGTCCTTAGTGTGTTTCCCTGTGTCCTTGTGTTCTTCTACGTTGTCTGTAGGCTTGTTTTCCTGTTACTTGTGTTTTCAGTTTCTTAGTTTGGTGTTTAATGTTTCCAAGTCTAGTCTTTAGTGTTTCCTGTTTTATTTTGTATATCTGGTTTTGGTTGTGGTGTCAGTGTCAGGTTGTACTTTGTACTTGTCCTCAGTGTTCTTTGTTCCTTGTGTTTCCCGCCTTAGTGATTACCCTGATGTTCCTCACCTGTCTCGTTAGTCTCACCTGGGTCTGATTACCCATGTCTATTTAGTCTCTGTGTCTGCCTCAGTTTCTTGTCGGGTCATTGTCGTTGTCAGTGTCTTTCATATGTCGTCATCTCTGGTTGTTTTCGTCTCCTGGTTTTTGGATTTTGGTTTTTGTTTTTTTGAGACGTTTTGGATTTAGTTTTTGGTTTGCCTTTTTGTTAAATACATTAGTATATTCTGCACATGGGTCCTCCTCCCTGTTTCCTGCCTGCTCGAGCGTGACAAATTTCCCTATGTTATTCCCTGCACCAGAGCTCGGGTTCAGCACCTAGAGAATCAAACTGTTCAATATCAACTCCTTTCAATGACTTCCCCTGTTATTAAGAATTGTGAGAGTCCAGCAGCGACAGTGATGATGAAGAAGACTATAATCCGTAAATATTGATATGCTGTACCTTTATGAAGTTTTGACTTGAAGTGGTTACACATTGTCATTGTAAGTACGGATGTTTAGTTTACTGTGACTGCACACACATTTAAGAAAATTTCCCAAGTATCATATGGTGTGATTAACATGTAATCAAAAGGGAGGAATGTTATGGAAAATTTTACTCCATGTGTACTATATGTGTTGTACGAAGGTCTCACAGAATCTGTCATATGAAATGTATCTGAAATGTCTTAGAATACTACATGCACAGCATATTGGGTGTTTTGTTTCCCATCATTTTGTTCCCTTTATTCTGTTTCTCACACTCTGTACATGTGGGAAGAGTCACCCAGGCTCTTTCTCACTGGACTCCATCTCCTTCTCAGCCTTGGGAGATGGTAAATAGTCATGTAGTCTCTTTTCTCACACTAGGGGATAGATGGTGCCCTGCCAGGTGGGCAGTGGCTCTATGTGGCGTGATGGGGAGTGATCTGTGTAATGTGATGGAAATGTATAAGTTTTCATGTTTGCCTTTACTCTGGGCCTCTTTCTCTCCTCACCGTGTGAGAGAGGGGTCTTCGAACGCTTATCTTGCCTTCGAATAAATGTTCATTGAGACCAGATCGATCTTGGGGTTCCTTTTTGAATAGATCTTCTCACTCCTTATTTTCACTCTTTGGTAATGGAAAAAATTCCACAACATGAGACAGAAGAAAATCGAGTATCGGACGCAGGAAATAGAGATAGGACGGTCTTATCAGGCAGCTAATTTGGCCCTTATTGTCGAGAAAAAGGAAGCCAAGAAGCAAAGAATCGAGGAGGAGAAACGCGAGCTAGCCAGAGAACAGATGATGGACCAAAAAGCCCAGGAGGCTTTTCGGCAGGCTAAAGAGCACCGACAACAAATAGAACTGGGTTTCAATACTGATAATTACGAACTGATGTTGCAAAAAAATAAAGACAAGCAAAAAATCAAAGACCATGAACAAAAAGAGAGACTGAGAATGGAACAAAGAGATAGAGAGATGGTGAGACAGAAGAAAATCGAGGATCGGACGCAGGAAATAGAGATAGGACGGTTTTATCAGGCAGCTAATTTGGCCCTTATTGTCGAGAAAAAAGAAGCCGAGAAGCAAAGAATCGAGGAGGAGAACCGCGAGCTAGCCAGAGAACTGATGATGGACCATACAGCCGAGGAGGCCATTCGGCAGGATAAAGAGCGCCGACAACAAATAGAACAGGGTTTCAATACTGATAATTACGAACTAATGTTGAAAAAAAATAAAGAGAAGCAAAAAGTCAAAGACCATGAACAAAAAGAGAGACTGAGAATGGAACAAAGAGATAGAGAGATGGTGAGACAGAAGAAAATCGAGGATCGGACACAGGAAAAAAAGAAAGTAGATTTTTATCAGGCAGCTAATTTGGCCCTTATTATCGAGAAAAAAGAAGCCAAGAAGCAAAGAATCGAGGAGGAGAAGCGCGAGATAGCCAGAGAAGAGATGGACGAAGTAATAATCCAGGAGGCTTTTCTGAAGTACGATAAGACGAACGGACAAAACTTTAAGGACTTAGAACATCAGAGAGAGACACGTGATCAATCGGCCGTTGCAAATCGTGAAAAGATCATGAAAGAGGCTCGTTATCTTACTGGCTTAGCTAAGAAGAGACATGCGAAAGCTGATGAGTTCCAACAAAACAACCAGTACAACGCTATAGGACACGATGAATATTATTACAAAGACAGAGAGAAGAGATTAAAAGACAAAAATACCAAACACCCAGGCATAATGCACGTGGTTCATTGAATACATTCCTTAATGTCACAGGACAGAGGATTCAGCTTGGAAACCAAAATGACAAATCTGGCAACATGCTGCCAAGGCCACATGTACTGAATCAAAGACAACAGTTTGTGGATGGACGATTGTCTGCATGCCACCCACACTTCCGCCTTCCCCCTATTTGAAAATAGTTCCAGGAAAGAGGCTAGAACTTTATTTCCTTTTCCTGTCCCACCCACCCGACTACTCACCATTTCTCATTTTCTGGGTTTTCTCCGGGTACCCCGGTTTGTCCCAACGATATAATCAATTATGACCAAAAAGATCATTGACTACAAAGTAATAAATTAATAAATAAATGATTGACTCAATTTGAAATAAGAGATATTACTTTTTGACTGTGTTAAAGTAACTGAAAAAAGTCAAACAAAGCTGTTGTTCATTTAATGTGTTTTTGAATTCTAATTTATGTTTATGGATTAACCTTTTATTCTATTGGAACAACTTAAAAAAATGCAGCAAGACTTTAAACTGGCGGAGCTGGGGCCCCACCCTGGAGCCAGGCCTGGGGTCAGGGCCCGCAGGAGAGCGCCTGGTGGCCGGGACTTTGCCCGTGGGGCCCGGCCGGGTTCAGCCCGAAAGGACGACGCGGGCCCGTCCTCCTGTGGACC
This sequence comes from Symphodus melops, assembly GCF_947650265.1. Taxonomy (NCBI): domain Eukaryota; kingdom Metazoa; phylum Chordata; class Actinopteri; order Labriformes; family Labridae; genus Symphodus; species Symphodus melops. Next base: position 18,216,129 of record NC_136693.1, on the reverse strand, counting down.
CACCATCCACAGAGGAAGCCGTAGGGGTCGGGTGCAGTGTGGATCGGGCGGCAGTCGACGGCGGGGGCCTCGGCGACCCGATCCCCGGACGCAGCTTTTGGCGTTTGGGACGTGGAACGTCACCTCACTGGGGGGGAAGGAGCCTGAGCTTGTGCAGGAGGTTGAGAGGTACCGGCTAGATATAGTCGGGCTCACCTCCACGCACTGCTTGGGCTCTGGAACCCAGCTCCTTGAGAGGGGCTGGACTCTCTACTTCTCTGGAGTTGCCCGCGGTGAGAGGCGGCGGGCTGGTGTGGGCTTGCTCATAGCCCCACAGCTCAGCCGCCAGGTGTTGGAGTTCACCCCGGTGAACGAGAGGGTCGTGTCCCTACGCCTTCGGGTAGGGGACAGGTCTCTAACAGTCGTTTCGGCCTACGGCCCGAACGGCAGTGTGGAGTACCCGGCCTTCTTGGAGTCCCTGGCAGGGGTGCTGGACAGTGCTCCGACTGGGGACTCCATTGTTCTACTGGGGGACTTCAATGCTCACGTGGGCAACGACAGTGAGATCTTGAGTGGGGTGATTGGGAGGAACGGCCTCCCTGATCTGAACCAGAGTGGTGTTCTGTTATTGGACTTCTGTGCTAGTCACAGTCTGTCCATAACAAACACCATGTTCGAGCACAGGGAGTCCTGGTGCCACGTGCACTTATGGACAATAAGTGCACGTGGCACCAGGACTCCCTAGGCCGGAGGTCGATGATAGACTTTGTGGTCGTGTCATCTGATCTCCGGCCGTGTGTCTCGGACACTCGGGTTAGGAGAGGGGCTGAGCTGTCAACTGATCACCACCTGGTGGTGAGCTGGATGCGCTGGCAGGGGAGGAAGCCGGTCAGACTCTGCAGGCCCAAACGTGTAGTGAGGGTCTGCTGGGAACGTCTGGCTGAACCCTCTGTTAGCGAGGTCTTCAACTCCCACCTCCGGACGAGCTTTTCACAGATCCCGGGGGAGGCTGGGTGCATTGAGTCCGAGTGGACCATGTTCTCCACCTCCATTGTCAAAGCAGCTGCTCTGAGCTGTGGTCGCAGGGTCTCTGGTGCCTGTCGTGGCGGCAATCCCCGAACCCGGTGGAGGACACCGGAAGTAAGGGAGGCCGTCAAGCTGAAGAAGGAGTCCTATCGGGCGTTGCTAACGCATAGGACTCCTGAGGCAGCTGACGGGTACCGGCAGGCCAGGCGTTCTGCAGCCCGGGCGGTCGTGGAGGCAAAAACTCGGGCCTGGGAGGAGTTCGGGGAGGCCATGGAGGAGGACTTTCGGTCGGCCTCGAGGAAATTCTGGCAAACCGTCCGTCGCCTCAGGAGGGGGAAGCAGTGCTTCACCAACACTGTTTACAGTGCAGGTGGGGAGCTGCTGACCTCAACTGGGGATGTAGTCGGACGGTGGAAGGAATACTTCGAGGATCTCCTCAATCCCACCTTCACGTCTTCCACTGAGGAAGCAGAGGCTGGGTGCTCAGAGGTTGATTCATCCATCACCCAAGCCGAAGTCACCGAGGCAGTTGGCAAGCTCCTTGGTGGCAAGGCACCAGGGGTGAATGAGATTCGCCCTGAGTATCTGAAGTCTCTGGATGTGCAGGGGCTGTCATGGTTGACACGCCTCTGTAACATCGCGTGGAGGTCGGGGACAGTGCCTCTGGACTGGCAGACCGGGATAGTGGTCCCTCTTTTCAAGAAGGGGGATCGGAGGGTGTGTTCCAACTACCGGGGAATCACACTCCTCAGCCTCCCTGGGAAAGTCTATTCCAGGGTACTGGAGAGGAGGTTCCGGCTGTTAGTCGAACCTCGGATCCAAGAGGAACAATGCGGTTTTCGTCCTGGCCGTGGAACACTGGACCAGCTCTACACTCTCCAGCGGGTGCTCGAGGGTTCATGGGAGTTTGCCCAACCAGTCCACATGTGCTTTGTGGATTTGGAGAAGGCATTCGACCGTGTCCCTCGCGGCGCCCTCTAGGGGGTGCTCCGTGAGTATGGGGTTCGGGGCCCTTTGCTAAGGGCGGTCCGGTCCTTGTACGACCGGAGCAGGAGTATGGTTCGCATTGCTGGTATTAAGTCGGACCTGTTCCCGGTGCACGTTGGCCTCCGGCAGGGCTGCCCTTTGTCACCGGTTCTGTTCATTACTTTTATGGACAGAATTTCTAGGCGCAGTCAGGGGCCGGAGGGGGTCCGGTTCGGGGACCACAGGATCTCGTCTCTGCTTTTTGCGGATGATGTGGTCTTGTTGGCTCCATCGAACCCGGACCTTCAGTGCGCACTGGGGCGGTTCGCTACCGAGTGTGAGGCAGCTGGGATGAGGATCAGCACCTCTAAATCTGAGGCCATGGTTCTCGACCAGAAAAAGGTGGTTTGCCCCCTTCGGGTCGCTGGGGAGTCCTTGCCCCAGGTGGAGGAGTTTAAGTATCTCGGGGTCTTGTTCACGAGTGGGGGGAAGATGGAGCGTGAGATTGACAGACGGATCGGTGCGGCGTCTGCAGTCATGCGGTCGCTGTATCGGTCCGTCGTGGTGAAGAAGGAGCTAAGCCGAAAGGCGAAGCTCTCGATTTACCGGTCGATCTTCGTTCCTACCCTCACCTATGGTCATGAGCTTTGGGTCATGACCGAAAGAACGAGATCTCGGATACAAGCGGCCGAAATGGGCTTCCTCCGTAGGGTGGCTGGGCGCACCCTTAGAGATAGGGTGAGGAGCTCGGTCACCAGGGAGGAGCTCAGAGTAAAGCCGTTACTCCTCCACATCGAGAGGAGTCAGTTGAGGTGGTTCGGGCATCTGGTCCGGATGCCCCCTGGACGCCTCCCTAGGGAGGTGTTCCGGGCATGTCCCTCCGGGAGGAGGCCCCGGGGTAGACCCAGGACACGCTGGAGAGACTATGTCTCTCGGCTGGCTTGGGAACGCCTCGGGGTCCCACCGGAAGAGCTGGAGGAGGTGTCTGGGGTGAGGGAAGTCTGGGTGTCTCTGCTTAGACTGCTGCCCCCGCGACCCGGCCCCAGATAAGCGGCAGAAAATGGATGGATGCAATGCAATTTGACAGACGATCGGACATTTTTCAAGTATACTCCTCATAGCGTTCCTGAATTTTACACTGGTAAGTGAAAACTACAAGACATTACATGACAGTGAGGGGAAAAAACTAGTGGAAAATCGCAACCCAAATTTATTTTACTTTTCAATTAATTTGTTTTATTTATTGACAGCATTTGAAAAAAGCTCCACAACCCAATTTTGGGTCCCAAACCACCATTATAATAAGTCTGTATTCATGTCAAATGTGTTTTCCCTCTAAATTAATTTAGCTTTTGCAACAAACAACTTTGATCTGCTCAATTTATCCACACACAGACACAAGCGAGCAGCTGTACATTAACATTATTAAAACAAAGCTGATTCTGTTTCAAACTCGCATAAATAACAGAATATCTGTTAAAGTACAACTGGTGAACTCCTATAAATAATGGAATATCAAGTGGGATTATTTGAAATGCGAGTCATTGAAAAATTAAGCAGATTAAATTTGTTGCAGAAACAAATTTAGAAGAAAAAACACATTAGATATAAATACCACATTTACTGTAATTTAAACATAACACATCATATTAAAAGGTACTCTATGTCATTGTATATGTGTATTATTCATCTCTCTTATCACAGGTTTCCTGTTATTCATGCATGTGGAAATCCAAAGAATGTGCTATACCCAAGCTATACCCAGAATAGTGCAGCTTCTTAAACGCCACAGACTTGATCACCTGCATTATGGGAGGGGTCATGCCTTTTTGACTCACTGGCCAAGGTGAGTCCTCAGCCTTTTTTGATCATGGCCATTTTGTGTAAATCCAATGTGAAGCTACAAGCAAACTACCATTAGCCTGCTATTGTTAGCCTGCTAGTGTTGCTTCCCCGACCTGGCCTAGGGGTGCCAGGGAGGAGAGTTACTTAAACCTTTATAAAAATACAAAGTGGCCATAAAGTTTAGCTGTTCAGCTCGGCTGCAGGATTTATTCTCTTATTACACTAATTAAACACAACCTTTCTGTAACTAGTATTACATTTACATTAGACAATACGTGAACCTCAGTAGCTGTCTTTACTTGAATTACTCAGTCTCAAACTACACATCACAAACCTACAAACATCAAACGTCCATATTTGCTCTCTGTATGATTTCTGAATCCTTAGTTTAACAAAACAAAAACCTTTAATGTGCCTTAATATGTTCACATGCTCCGTAATGTCACCATGCATAAGCACCAGGTGAGCTAGCCCAGCATGCTAGTGTAAAGCTTCACATCTCTATTTCTCACACAGGTAACTGTAAAAATACTCGACTTCAAACATTATATTCTTACTGATGTTGGGTCCAACCAGGATGATGTGTCCCTTTGGAGAACTATGACAAAAGACTCTTATTCCCAGCATGCCTTGGAGGTACTCCCAGAATGCTTTGCCACACCTAACACGTGTTGTGTGAAGTTTGGGATGGATAAAACCGGTTGTCTCCCCTTGTTCTTCCTCTTCCACACGTCGTCTGGAGACGTCCGGAGATACTTCTCTGCATCCTTTTTCACAGCACGCTTCTCTTTGTTCAAAAGTTTTGGCGCGCAGCTAACCCAAGGCCTTGTAGCATACCGACATCCATCTTTACTTTCATTTTAGCTTAAAACAATATTTACTTAAATTAATTATGTACACTTTTTTTCAACCCTTTACACTAGCACAACAATGCAGCTCAAGTTTTGGTTTCATGCTGGTGCTCAAGGGCGACATCTACTGGATCAAAACATTTCATATTCGTTTAAAGTTAGAGGAGATTTCCCCATGCTATTGTCTTGTCACTTTTGATGAATACTTTTATTGTGGAGTTGAGGGGGGGGGGAAGGAAAGGAATAGGAAAGTAGTTTTTTTAAGGGAATTAATAAAACAGTACTTTTGAAGCTTTTCCTTTTTTATTTGTATTTTTATAATTTAGAATGTGCTTGCTTAATATTTGTATGATTTTAGAAGAGAAATACATTTCATAAACAGCATTTATACTGTGTGTCATTCGATGACTAAGCATATAGATTATTAACACCATTTAGTTTATTGCAGTCATAAAAGTTACAATATTGTCCACTGCAGTCCCACAGTTGTTTGCAGTCCCACAGTTTTTCCAAATCCTTAAGCTGTATTTCTAACATACTGATTTGTTGCTAAATATGCAGAACATTGAGGCTGAAGACCTAGAGCAGTCGACCCTGACAAGTTTCATCATTGAGAAAGAGGATCCTTTCCATCAACCCAAAGAAATCAAAATTGTCATCGAAGGATCAACAGTCATGAGCGACTTGCACTCAGTTCCAGTAGCTTTTGCCATGTTGTTTGGTCTGATTTATGCACTGAATCTGAAGTATCGAAAAACACTCCAAAAGACCTTTGAGTTTGTGCAGAAAGTCCTGATGGAACTTGACAGGAAAAAAATGTCCCCAAAACTCCTCAGATTAAGCACCCTGCTGTCCAGCCCAGAGTAGACGGTCTTCATGCACTGACGTGCACCGTTATGAGTCTTGCAGTTTGGGATATTTGTATAATACATGAGACTTTGTGCATTTTCACTGCAGTATTGCTGAGGTTCAAGTTAAGAGACATAATTTGGACATAGTACATTTGAAATGGAGCTCAGCGTAAGTTCAGACAGGAGGACTGGTGTTATCCTTTCATTCATTCACCTCTTCATTCATTCTTAAACCACACCCCTACTACTACCTGTATCTCTCTCTCTGGCAAGCAGCTGATCATGGGCGTGTATCATCCTGGAATTAACCAACCAGACTCTTCCACAAACTTTCTCTACCAATCAATGGCTTACTGTCAATAGTTTAAAAACTCTCTCTCTTTCACAGTCATTCTGTAGCTGCAGGCATACGCCGCAACCCTCCCCCACCCCAGTCACCTCCTTCCAGCTCAGCAGAGTCCAGGCCCATGCTGAAACCCACTCCTCTTCTCAGCCTCCATCCTTTTCACCACCACCAGTGTCTAGACTCCACAGGGGGGCATCCTATCCCGCGTCGGCCTTATTACACCTCAGAGCTCATGAAGTCGTCATGACGGAGTCTAGCCCCCAAAAGACTTTGCACATTTCATTCTACAATTGTTGCACATTTCATTGTAATAAATAATTGTTCATTCTTAATTAAGTCTCTCCTGACTGAAATGTAGTCATTGTCACTGCTCTATATTTGAAGCTTGGTCCAAAGGTAACTGGAGTGGTTGAAGATGTTATGGACGTTTCACCTTTTCTCCTCTGAAAGTAGAAGTAGCTTACATTTTTTTAAACTCCATTCACCTGACGGTGAAGAAATTTGTTGGAGGAGGAGAGAGGAAACGTCTTTAACATTTTCAACCAATCCACTTGGCCTTGGATCAAGCTTCAAATTTACATGACCTGCATTTTCACTGTGGTATTGCTGATGCTCAAGTTCAGACCTGCATTTTCAAGAATTTTCATAATTTCAAAATAAATGTATTTATTTTAAAATAAATAATGATTCAAGGAATGTGTTTCAGTACTTGATCAATATGTATTTAGTAGATTGTTTTAATTTAATTTAAATTAGCATGAACATATTAAATAATGTCAATTAACATTTCTTAATTGAGCCAATTTAAAATTATTTTTCTCCACCTGCCAAAGGTGATTTCAGTGGAGTTGCAATTTAAGGTTGTATTAAATTAATTATTTACATTACATCAATAAAAGCTAATTAATTATTTAAATTGGCACAATTTAAAATAATTGGTTTGCTCAAATCAAAATAATGGTTTGCATTGAATTAAAGAAATTAGGTTCAGTGAAGTTCCTTTAGTACATTGAATTGATTCAATGTTTTATTTTTTTCAGTGCTGAAATAACTAGGTTTACTGAGGCACTTTGCAATGGGGGAACTGGTGTTCGCCTGCCCTCAGACACCCAGCCAAGATATAGCCCAACACATAACAAATATTGGTACTGAAGGATAAAAGTTGCTATTTAATCATTTTCCTAAATGTTAATAGAAATCTGACTCCTTTAAATAATTACCTCAAATCTCTGCGCATTCTTTTGATGGGATGAGAGGAATGACTGAAGACCTCTCTTTCAGGTTTATAGAGTTTATTAACCCGATGAATCAAGAATACATGTTACAGAGTCTCTGGGTTCAACACTACGTGTCCCTGACAACAGACAGATACCTGGTCAGTTTGCCAAGTTTGAGCCCCGACTATCTTTCCCTGAACCCTTTTATACATTAGACAGAGACTATCTAACCAAATTATGCATTTGAGAATGTGCGGTTTCCTTCCTCCAATTGGGCAGCTTTCCAAATTATGCGCCTCCTGATGTTTGGTTCCGCTTCTCTCATTGGTGCATCATACTCCCGAATCCTTTGTCCAATCTGTAGGGGAAGACACTTCCTACCTGTTTCTTATCATAACCTGACATCTCGTCTAGTAACTAATTATTTTTAAGGGGAAGATAATTTAGGTGATTAAGTATCAAGGCTCACACAACCTATATAAAAGTGGGTGAGTGATTAACTGTTCAGGGCTTTAAACTAAACCTATGTTTGAATTGGTGAGTGATTCAGTTTAAAGGGCCACATCAAAACACATGTTGGAATGTGCACTCACTCTTGCAAGCCCTCTTCACACAAAACACCTTTATATGCTGAAAAGTCAGACAATTTTATTGACACACACACCTAGAATAAAACATGATAAAATAACTGGTATGATGTAAATGTAAACAAACATCATTCAAACTGTAGATATCAAACCATTCCTTTGGACTGGGTGATGAAACTTAATTGCAGTGAACACATTGATTATAAGTAGAGAAAGGCCTAATATTCTATCAGTACATCATGCAAAAACTTTATCACAGAAGAAGTGAGACCATTGATGGTTGTGTTTGTGTTGTGTTTGCCTGAGGACATGCTAGTGAACCAAAATGAAGTGGATTCTGAGACTTCTGATGAAAGTGATTTGGAAACAGTGAATGAGTGGTTCTCATCTGGTGGGTTGAAGCAAATATTTTGAAACGTCTGGAACCAGACTTTTCACAAAAACAATACAAATCAGGCAGATTTCAGTAAGCCTCATTGGACTTAATAAATTAGGCTGTGTTTTGTCATGAGAAGATGTTGTTTTTTTTACTATCATAGAACTTTAAAGCCAGAGTTATGTCACCCATTGGTTTGCCAGTACTTTAAGTAAGGGTAACACTATGTGGTTTTAAGTAATGTAGATATCACATGCAGAGCAGAGCAGAGGTGTTATTTGTTTTTTTCTGTTTTGAAAATAAAACATGTATCGGGAATTGTCTTTTCTATGTCGATAACATTGTAATAGAAATAAAAAGCTTTTATTGTTCTCATCCAGCTGTACAACGAAATTAGAAATGCATCACCTCAAAGTGCACAAACATAAAGATGCACAACAACAAACAACTTGCATTGCAGACAGTACATAAGAAAAAGAGAGCAGATGAGTATATAGTATATTCTTTATGGACAGAAAATTTGACTGAAATTGTGCAAATTTATATTTTTACTGTCAACTGAGTAATCAATCTACAGCCATATTCTTTAATTTGCTAAAGAAAAACTGGACAAACAATAATTGTAAGCTAATAACCATATGATTTGCTTTATGACTACAAATTTCATACATTTAATAATTTAATGAATTCTCTTCTTTTTTATGAGTGTATAGAATTGCCCTATTGATCGATAACGCCATAAAAAATAGCTATACATGTATATGTAAATCGTGTCTATCTCTCCATTGGCTGTGAGTCAATTACGTCATGCGGAAGCTGCAATCCACGGCATAAGTGAGTCTTTAGTTTTCTAAATTGTTTGAAATAAGAAATCAACTTTACTTTCTCTTACCGATTTTCGCAGAGATTCTATGCTACTGTTAATTCGGCTGTAATTTAAATATGATATATTCAGCAGATGCATGTATATTTATATACTCAACAAAAATATAAACGCAACACTTTTGTTTTTGCTCCCATTTGTCATGAGATGGACTCAAAGATCTAAAATTCATTCCAGATACACAATATTACCATTTCTCTCAAACATTGTTCATAAATCTGTCTAAATGTGTGATAGTGAGCACTTTTGCTTTGCTGAGACAATCCATCCCACCTCACAGGTGTGCCACATCAAGATGCTCATCAGACACCATGATTAGTGCATAGGTGTACCTTAGACTGTCCACAATAAAAGGCCACCCTGAAATGTGCAGTTTTTGCTTTATTGAGGGTCTGGGGACTCAGAACCAGTCAGTATCTGGTGTGACCACCATTTGCCTCATGCAGTGCAACACATCTTCTTCGCATAGAGTTTATCAGATTGTCAATTGTGGCCTGTGGAATGTTGGTCCACTCCTCTTCAATGGCTGTGCGAAGTTGCTGGATATTAGTGGGAACTGGTACGCGCTGTCGTATACGCCGGTCAAGCACATCCCAAACATGCTCAATGGGTGACATGTCCGGTGAGTATGCTGGCCATGCAAGAACTGGGACATTTTCAGCTTCCAAGAATTGTGTACAGATCCTTGCAACATGGGGCCGTGCATTATCTTGCTGAAACATGAGGTGATGTTCATGGATGTATGGCACAACAATGGGCCTCAGGATCTCATCACGGTATCTCTGTGCATTCAAAATGCCATCAATAAAATGCACCTGTGTTCTTCGTCCATAACAGATGCCTGCCCATACCATAACCCCACCACCACCATGGGCCACTCGATCCACAACATTGACATCAGCAAAGCGCTCACCCACACGACGCCACACACGCTGTCTGCCATCTGCCCTGAACAATGTAAACCGAGATTCATCCGTGAAGAGAACACCTCTCCAACGTGCCAGACGCCATCGAATGTGAGCATTTGCCCACTCAAGTCTGTTACGGCGACGATCTGGAGTCAGGTTAAGACCCCGATGAGGACGACGAGCATGCAGTTGAGCTTCCCTGAGACGGTTTCTGACAGTTTGTGCAGAAATTCTTTGGTTATGCAAACCAATTGTTTCAGCAGCTGTCTGAGTAGCTGGTCTCAGACGATCTTGGAGGTGAACCTGCTGGATGTGGAGGTCCTGGGCTGGTGTGGTTACACGTGGTCTGCGGTTGTGAGGCCGGTTGGATGTACTGCCATATTCTCTGAAACGCCTTTGGAGACGGCTTATGGTGGAGAAATGAACATTCAATGCCCGAGCAACAGATCTGGTTGACATTCCTGCTGTCAGCATGCCAATTGCACGCTCCCTCAATGCTTGCGCCATCTGTGGCATTTTGCTGTGAGACAAAACTGCACATTTCAGAGTGGCCTTTTATTGTGGGCAGTATAAGGTACACCTGTGCACTAATCATGGTGTCTGATGAGCATCTTGATGTGGCACACCTGTGAGGTGGGATGGATTATCTCAGCAAAGCAAAAGTGCTCACTATCACACATTTAGACAGATTTGTGAACAATGTTTGAGAGAAATGGTAATATTGTGTATCTGGAATGAATTTTAGATCTTTGAGTCCATCTCATGACAAATGGGAGCAAAAACAAAAGTGTTGCGTTTATATTTTTGTTGAGTGTATATGAAAAGTTGAAATTGGAAGGATTCCCGAAACAAAACGTGATTATTTAATTAACATCGCTAACTTGTGTAACATAAACCAACACCATCACTTTTAAAGGTATTTATAGTCCACATTATGTCACAAAGATGTATATTTACCCTCTATATCTAATATTTACTTTTCGTAAATATTAGATATAGAGGGTAGATATACATCTTTACAACCCTAATTTTGTTCCCGCTTTGCAAAACGCCAGACATAACTACCAAAATCACCGTTTTCAGCTCGTTTTAACAGTTAAAATATCAGAAGTTAAGTTTCTTAATTATAAGGGCATGTACTGTCTTAATACGAGTTAGCATTGTCTTGCCACTAGAGGGCAGTATAAAGCTGCAGAAGGTCCTTGAGGTTGGTATAAGTTGTTGCCTTTAATGATTAAAGTTTAATCAGTTAATTTAATGTTCAGCTTAAATATTCAAATATGAAATCAAATGCCCTTCATTGTTTTTCTCATGTGCATACCTTTCTGTAAATATGTTTAGCAACGGTTCAAAGTTTAAACTGTGATTTGTAAATAGGAATAATAAAAAGCTACGTGTCTTACCTCACCACTTGTTTTTCAGTCAATGCACACAGGATGTTGTTTCAATTAATCAGTATTTAATAGATTTGAACAATAAATCAGAATTATTAATAACAATAAAGCAGAATTAATAACAATTGTAATTTATAAATATTTACAATAAGTATTTTCAATAAACAAGAATAATATATGGAAACAATTAATGACAACAATAAAAAAGATTGATGAATAGGAATAATAAATAAAACATAACATGAATATTTAAATAACGCTATACAACTTAAAAGTTAAATTTGGGAACTGCTATGACGAATACACAGGACCAAACTCCTCCTCATAGTACAACTCTTGCATCTTTATTTTGACCCATGATTGTCTTTCTTGGTAAAGGCGCCTTATTGCAGGAGCCAAACTCAAAAGAAAAAGTGTGACATCATCTTTCTGTGACCTCTCGTTTTCTATTTCTGCCCATCTAGCTTCCTTCTTCTTCAACTATTCCTCCAGCATGCTGTCACTGCTCTTTCTCTAAGCTGGCCTGGGAGCGACAGCACCACACTCGCCCTCACTTTCTGCCTGGTCAACATGCTGAGCTGGCCCTGTAACTTCCTCCTGCTCCTCCTCAATATCAACATTGCTCTGAGTGCTATAAAAAAAAGCTTGTGATTAGTACTATGCCTGTCTGATAAAATATAATTAGAGGTGTTATACTAGAATGTTTATAGCCCACAACCTGAAGGATGTAGACTCATCTAAGAAAGACATACGTGTCCCTCAGATTTTACTATCAAACAATAAATCACACTGTTGTCAGTACAGTGCTGTATTTTGCTGTAACATAGATTATATTTAAACGACAAACATCTGTAAAAGAGAAATCTAGGAGGATCTTATACAGAGTAGGACTCTATTATCTCCCGATGGGGCAGTTTAGCCCAGACTCAGCATCTGTTGAGTCCTGTCCATTACAGTTCATCCATACACACACTGCATACAACTAATCGTCCTTTTGTGACAGCTGAAACACCCGACATAACTTTAAATAGTGACATAAGATCGTTTTGGAGTTAGCCGAGAAGGTTAGCTTTGTGTCGGCTATCGTTAAAACAAAGACAATTCACATCGGTGTGAGCTTGACTATACACACACTGTCATCACATTCAATCTCCGAAGCTATTGTCCTCCAAATATTGTCTATGAAATCGTTGTCTTTGTAGTGTTGATCTCTTTTGTCGAAAAGAACCGGTTGTTGTGACGCAAAAACGATTGAACGATCCGCCATGTTGAATGTTGTATGTGACGTGCCAACAACGAGCGTTTTGATTGGTCGGATGTGTACTCGTCGCAAGCGAAGCTTTGGAAAAATTGACCTCGGTCCGAAAAAAGAAAAGCCGCAATTTCGCTCAGCGACAAAACGTTGCAGATGTGAAAGCGTGCATTGACAAACAGTAGGTTCGAAAAAAATAAATAACGTGCGAAATATTCGCGCGAAAAATACGCGTCTGGTGTGCAAAGGCTCGTGTGACGTACATCCGGCGGCAGCGCGGGAACTACATACAGTGTGGACGTTAAAGTAAAAACAACAGTGGAAACAAAATCATTGTAAAATCCAGAGGACTATGGATCCCTCAGAGGTTGAGTTTCTCGCCGAGAAGGAGACGGTGAAGATTATACCGAACTTCAGCCTCGATAAGATTTATTTAATCGGTGTAAGTGACAATATTTATATTATGACGTGACCTTAATAGTTGATATTGAATAGTGATCAGTGACTCAAGTAACAAAAGTTATGTTTTTCCAGAAGTAATTGTTATCCACACCTCTGTCTATTGATGAATACATAAATATATCAGGGTTTCTACCTACTGTACGGTCAGTATGGTGCTCTGTGGTGCTTCAGAGTTTGTGACCTGTGTTTCGCTCTCTTTCGTTTCCTCAGGGTGATCTGGGTCCCTTCAACCCTGGACTGCCAGTGGAGGTTCCTGTATGGCTGGCTTTAAACCTGAAGCAGAGACAGAAATGTAGAATTGTTCCACCAGAGTGGATGGATGTTGGTGAGATATAAAAACACATCACATAAAGAACCAACCACATAAATCACGTTTTCTCTGTGAGCACTTCATACTTACTTATCTGTGATGAAACCGTTCTGAAGGTTTAAACTTCACAGCTCCCCTGTTAAAAAAAACATTAAAGTTCTTGTTTTAGTTGATGTTGTTTACTATTTTGAACTGCCTTCATTTATTCTGGTAGCAGTAGGGCTTTTTGTACAATTGCCTCACAATGCACAACAGGTCTCCTGTCCATTATAATGCAGAGAGTATTTTGGCACATTAATAGAATACATGAAGCGTTGGCTGCATAGAATTATTATATCTGTACGATATAGAGATTAGCCAGCATTTTAAAATGTTTTAAACGTGCTACGTTTGATTGTGTGCAGAGAAGCTGGAGGAGATGCGAGATCTTGAGAGGAGAGAAGAGACTTTTACGCCTGTCCCCAGTCCATACTACATGGAGCTGACTAAGCTACTACTGAACTAGTAGGTCACATGGTGTTCGTTTTAAACTAAACGCTCTCTTACAGTCTGCTTAGTTGGCTCTCTACCTGACGTGATGGTTTGTGTGTCTCTGTAGTGCGTCTGATAACATCCCTAAAGCCGATGAGATCCGCACGCTGGTCAAAGACATCTGGGACACGCGTATCGCCAAACTCCGCCTCTCTGCAGACAGTTTCATCAGTCAGATGGAAGCTCATGCCAAGGTGAGACTCGTGAATTTGATGTTAAAGTTTCCCACAACTGTAAATGGAATATTGCAGACTGAAACAATTATCGGTTGGCCAAAAACGACCTGTTGACCTTAAGTACACTAATAATACATCATCAGGAATCATTCATATATTTTTACACTTGCCCATAAATCAGCAGTTGTAGCTTTCTAAATATAGATTTTTTTCTCAGTTGTGAGAGTAAATAAATTAGGATGAAGATGTTTTCTTGGACGAGGGGCGATGGTGCACACATTTTACTGTCTCATAGACGATTTATGTCCTCATTTAGTAGGCAGGGAAAGAACCTTTTTATTGTGTTACTCTTTATGTGATGATAATCTGAACATTCGCACCATCCAGTGAAACTTAATCAACAGGACTGTTAACCGAGTTCACAACTATCTTCCAGCACATTAGTTTTCATGAACACCTTGTCTTTTGGCTCTATCACTGTTTCACCCAGCGTTTTGTTAAGAATCAAACTTGATGTTTTTCTATTTCAAACTGAGCATGGCTCCTCGTGTCTCTCTGTAGCTGGACAACCTCACTCTGATGGAGATCAACACCGTACGATCGTTCCTCCTCGATTCCCTGAACTGCATGTACAAACTGCGATCCAATCTGCAGCCTGGTTCAAGTAAAGCACAGTTCACAGACTATTGATACAAGAGCTCCACAGGTGTGAATACATCCTAAACTGGGGTTAAGGCCTTTGACTGAGGTGTGCTCTTGCTCGTCAGACATCATACACCCATGAGGTTTTTTTCTCTCTTTTTTTTTTTTACTCTGCATTTTTAAGTGTACAATTTTTTTTCTGTTTGCGTTTATAAAACATTTAGGGTTTATATTTGTCTGCTGTTCTAAATATGTGAATATGTAAAGCTGACAGGTTTTTGTAATAAGTGACAAAATAAAATGTATCTGCGTGAGAGATGTTTGTCTGTTCAACTTTGTAATACGGCGGCATATTCAAATATTCTGCCCGTGTGATGCATAGTTACAGTAGACTTATTACAATGTTTGTTTGAGAGCTGAAAAGATTCATCAGCTGCGCGATTAGCCCACTGACAACAAATGAACAACTATGCAGGCAGAAAATAACAGCTTTCTGAATGTATAGTTTCACTTGAGACTTAAAGTCATATAAACAGAAAAATGATTTAATAGATTCTGGAGAAGTGCTGTAGTAATAGAAACAAAACAAGTGGCACTTTCTGTACTCTTTTGTTCCTGAAGTTATGTACTGTACCACTGTCTACAAGTTTTCATTTGCTCGGCATCTCACTCGTACTGATCAGTGACGTTGAGTTGTAGCACCGGCTGCCAACAGCAAAGCTTTATTTTAAATTTAAAGTACAATTTATACTCCAACAATAGGTTGATGTATTTAAGGTTTATAAGTTGGTCCGAGACTGTCTTTGTTGTCGTTGTACTTCATAGGTTTAAGATTTCAGTGGAGCAGAACCTGTAAACAGACCATAGTTGATGCTTAACGTTTTTGAAATATTTTATTTTCTTTTTTGTCTGAAATCACAGCCATATATTCATAAATACCTAATTACTACATTCAACAAAGAATATATTACATTACAATGAATTCAAACAAGTACATTTTAAAAACAGGATTTCACAGCATCTAGACATCCTCCACTGAGTAATGGGGCTATTGCGTGGGCGTGCGTGGGCTGGAGAGACAGGGAGGTGGAGTTAAGGGGCTTGCTGTACTGAACCTCCCACCTCTGGCTGTTGGCAGTTTCCCATCAGCATGCGGACCCTCACGTTAACTGACAGGCTGCACTAATTCTGCTCTGTAAGAATGACAGACTACGCTCTGGAGACACCTGATCGTCTGAGCGGGTTTGGGCCTAGTGAATTGAATCTCGGAGATGCCTTCAGATGAAGGAGCTCTGTGGGGTTTTGACATGCAGATACTGTATTTAAAAAGTGTGAGACATACATTAGACACAAATGCTAAGTCCCTGATAACTGACGCTAAGTGTAGACTATCCCAACATGTAGACTACAGTCATTCCCAAATCTCTGAGGCACTTGTAATTACTGAACTATATGTAGGGCTGGTTGTGCTTCAGGTTTTCCATAAACAAATTGGACGCACATTTTCAAGTAAGTTAATTACTGTTAATTTAATTTAACTTCTTTGAAATCTCTCACATGTTCACACGAACCATTTCACCAAACTCTGTGGAGTCAGGGTAAAACCCTTTCATTTAAATGTGCTACACATTTTTTAGACCGCTTTTGAGGAAGCCTCCAAATGTTACTACCACCATGAAGCTGAGGCAACATGAGCTATGGGCTAGACTATCAGTGTAAAAATGGTGTCTTGAAGCTCAGAGCAGATGTGACGAGGAGGATGAAGGGCAGGCAGAGATTGTAAACGTGTATGAGGCCATGAAATGTTTACTGATTAAAACCTTCTTGCTCAGTTTGAGTATACAATTTATTTGATTTGTAAAATGTTGGCAACTTTGTTTATACTTTGTTATTCTTTAATTTGGGTTTCAGCAGAGGAAGATGGCCATTCTGGTGTGAATGTTTGGCTGTCTTTTAGCAACATAATCTCAATTAAAAATCCAAATGCTGCAGTTTTTCATTTTGGCACCGTCTCCTCTGATGGCTGCTAAAAACGGGCTTGAGCATGTAAGGCGTAACATTATGCAAACCTTCATATTGTTATAGTCCATTGTATTTCAAAAAAAGAAATAAAAGTGAAGTGACAGGTCCAATGGAGGATGAAGCATCAAGAAGCAGATTTATCATCTGGCTGCTTAATAGACTCTTCATGTCTTTACAAAAGAATCAACTCAAGTATGTCAAAGTAAATAAACACAATACAAAAAAAGTCACTGTGGAATTCATCTGGTTTCTGCATAATAATGAGCAAACTTTTCATGCCAGGCGCAGTGTATCAAATAGGCATTCACACAGAGACACGTGTTACTGTGATGGCGGAGGGTGTTGAACAGCGCGGATTCCAGACGCCATATGTGTGGATGGGTTGGGAGGGAGTAAAAGGCGGAGTGTGTTTTCCTGTTTTGTCTTACTCAGATAAATGTCTCAAAATGAGCTGTTCTGGCCAGCAGCAGTACAAACACTAAAAGCAAGGCTTTCTTTTCCAACCCCAAAAAAGCATAAACATATAAAAATGGCAGGCTTTTTTTTTCTTTTAAAAGAAAAATGATTAAAGTAATAAAAACATACAAAATTCTTTTAAGTTTTCATATTATGTACAATACAAGGCTGAAGCACCTTTTAAAATTCTTATTCTCAAATTTTTTTATTTCCAAATAAAACATTTCCTTAATTCTTTCCAAAAATGTGCATTTTCTAAGTTATTCCCTAATTTGAACAGTTCTTTGTTGTAACACAGTACCACCAGGTAGTTCTTCAGCTTTTATACATAAGTGCATTTCCAGTTCAAAAAGCTCAAGTGTCCACTGCGACAAACTCAGTCCTAACTGGCCAGAAGCCTTTGGAGCGTTCAAGTCTCTTGTCCTCTGGTGGGGCAGCTGCTCCCTCATTGGCAGGATTGTCTGTGAAGCTGTGGCGGTGAGGGAAGCAGGGAACGAACAGCAGAGCAGCAGGGACTGAAGACGCAGTGTAAAGCAGGTGCATGTGTGTTTCTTTACGTGTGCTTGGTTGATCTCCAGGTGCTCCTGCCCTGATCTCGGGGTTGGCTACATTGGCACACTTTATTGACTCGAGGCACAGTCCCTGGCTGGCCACAAGACTGCCCGTCCTTCACTGTGTGGTCCTCTGCATCATCCATCTATCCATTCACTCAATTCATTCATTCACACATTCATCTTTTCCAGCCAGCCATGTTCTACTCAATGGAGCCATGTGGACAGGGCTTTGAAAAATAAACTCTGGGTATCAGTCTGAAAGGGGAGCTGGGCCTAGGGTCCACAGGTGGGCGTGTCGGGGTCACCTGGGAGGGTAGCCCTTGTAATGGCCACCTCTTGGCCAGTGTGTCTGAGGCAGTGTCAAACACTTCCTGAAGTGCTCCAGCTCTGATTGTAGCTTCTCCCTTTCCATTGCAAGCTTCTGTCTCTGGGACATCAGCTCCTACAGAACCAGTAAAGACATGATTAATAAGGGCAACTATGAGGAAGCTTGTATCTTGCATTAGAAAGGGGGGGGGAGAGTGTGTGGCAGTGCATCTGTATCTTACCCCCATGCTGTGAGACAGCTGCTCAGCAGTCAGACTGAGGTTGTAGTTCTGAGCTTCTAGTCGGCGACAATGACTCTGTAACACTTGTCGCTCCAAACCTTGCTCTGATGAAAAACATCAAATTGGAAAAAAGAAAAAAAGAAAGCAATGAGCTTGGGAGGATTTTTTGTGCAACATTTTGTTCAGGTGACTTCTTATGCTACAAGGATAATATAGAAATATAAATGAACACAGAGCAAACTTCTTTGAATACAAATGTATTCATGTTTATAACAAATTAAAAACATCTAGATCTACATGTTTTGGCTATTTTGCGGTACACAACCTAACAACACCTTAATCTGCATGCAACCAAATGTTATAGAGGATGGATAAATACCACCCCCTCTAGTGATACGAGACGGCTACAACAACTTCTTCTGTTTTATTACTGAAGAAATGTTAAGTGTACATTTCTCCTTGAATCTCATCACGCTAGTTTTAAGGAATAAATCTTGCAGTAAACACAAGTATGGATTTACAGAGATGAACAAACCTCATCACAACTTTCATATCTTAAAGCTGTATGGGTTATACAATAGTGTCAAGGTGTTAATTATTTTTTTTCCCCTATTTCTTTGTATTTTTATGCAGATCTTGTACAACATGAGTAATGTGAAATATATATTGTTTGTGGTTGGCATTGTTATATTCTTCTGTGGGTTGTTGTTTCTTTTGTGCTTTTTATTTATTCTACTGTAGAGTCATCTAAATGTGTGCAGCATCTCAGACAAATACAGCCGAGAGCACAATAAAGTGCATAGTATGGAACATGATATAAACATACTTTGTAGAGTTCAAGTCATACAATTAGCAATTATGGACATTTAAAGAGAATAACAGAAGCATGTCAGGTCTAGCAGCTCACCTTCAACATATTCCTGATAAGCTTCAAATATAGATTCAATCCCCTGCCACTTTGAAGCAGGAGCCTCCTCTTCCTCCTCATCCTCCTCCTCTTCAGAGTCATCTGGGCCAGACAGGTCCTCCCTCATCCCAGAGGCCTCCCGGTGGTGTTGTACAGAGAAGTGCTCCCCGTTGGGCTGAGAGTGAGAGTGTGACAGTGGATGTGGAAACGAGTGTGTGTTGGTGTGAGATTGTGAATGAGGTTGTGGTGGTCTGCCAGGAGCGCTCTGAAGCTCCGGAATGTTGTAGTGAACAGACGACTCCTGAAGGTGAGACGACTCCGACATTCCCGCAGCTCCACCTACATGACAGGATTGAGAAGGAGGGGGGAAGTCAAAATGTGTTGGTGGCTGATGTATGGAGGCTGTAGCCCTTCAAGCGGGTGGCCCAGGTTTGGGTCCGGCCTGTGGCTCCTTTCCCGTATGTCATTCCCAGCTCTCTTTCCCAATTTCCAACTCTATCTATTGTCCTATCTCTCCAATAAAGGCAAACAAAAAAGCTTACTTATCTTACTATGGGTTCAAGTGTAGATTTTTTTCTTTAATGTGAGCATGGAGTTTTGACAGACATGGTCTTAGTTTCAGGAACTGTTAAAAACTGTAATGTCCATTACAAATCTTTAAATTTAGTTTCTTTATACAACTGTTTTATCATCATACAAGTTAAAGAAACAAAGTTAGTCTTCACATTTTAACTTTGCTGATAGACCTGTCTATATAAGTCTAGATGTTTTATGAAACATTGATCATATTTTAAAATATAAACACAGTCTGATGGTGTAGATGGTTTTTTTGAAATCTTTTGGACTGGATGTTAAATTAAAGAGGAGGTAGTTGATCAATTTCAACTACCTGATGTTTTTGATTAGGGAACAACAATAAAGCTATCCATTGAAACCCTCGCTGATAAGTCTAATAGTCTAATAATAAGTAGCTGATCTTTCACTATGTCCTGTTTCTATTAGTCAAAGTGAGACCAACCATTATGACTGTGGCTTGAACAGCTTACCTTTGTGTTTCTGCAGAGCTTTCTGGGTGGACTGAAGCACAGACTCATGGAACTGCTGAGCAAATTCCTCTGGGGTGAAGCTGTCCCAGGGTTTGGTGCGGCCATTGACGCTGTGAAGCCCATCTTTCGCCTGCAGGGGGAGCGGGGGCCGCAAGCTGTTCAGCAGACTGGAGCTCCTCTTAGAGATCGGCCCCTCACTGGGCCCCCGGGTCTTGTCTGGATAGACAGCTGGAGAGGGGGGTTCCTTTGGTCTTAATGTTTCCCCGAGGGGTTTTGGATGGCCATTGGGGGATGCCGGGCACTGTGAGGAGGGGCTGTGTGCCCTGACACTGTGATGGTCTTCTGATTCAGAGGGAGGCGGTGCTAATGTAGAATCTGTAATCATTTTAAAATGGGTTAGTTCGGATGAGGTCAAGATCAACTTTACTACAGATAAAGTGCTGCATAGGAAAGAGTCGAAAAATGACGATAGAGCGTTACTATGACTAAACACAACTCTAACCTCATACTAAAGGGTGCATGTTTATGTTCTTTGGCATGTGTCTCACCAGAGGGATGTGCCTGAGGGCTCTTACACAGTGGATGAGGGGCATGCCTGATAGTATCCAAGGTTACGCTCTTTTCTTTAATGGCCTGAAGCAGCTCCACTACTCTCTCATTATCTAAAAGACAGAGAAAAAAACATGACTAGTAGGTCTTTTAGAAATTAGTCCTAGGTGTGTGCATTATAGTCACTAGTTCACAAGTACCTACTTTCCTCATTCATATGTGTGTGTGTGTGTGTGTGTGCGCGCGCGGTCATGTGTGTCTTGTGTGTAAGAAGATGGAGTGTGGGAGGCTGTGCGTTGCCATCTGTAGGCAGCAAACAGTAAATCAAGAGGATTAGACGAGGATCACTGTAAGCCCACTGCTGCCCCTCCCAATTCAAGTCAGTGTGTGTGTGTGTGTGTGTGTGTGTGCATGTGTTTAAGTGTCTAGAGACAGGACCTTGACAGTAGTCTGCTCTGCTAACTAGGGCACTGTAAAGCTATACATTATGCAAACCGGGTTTAATATATGCTGACTAGAATATAGAGGTTTAAGGCAGACATGTTCATTGTTTGACCTCTGTATGATTCCCTTCCAGGCTTGAGTCAACATGTTAATGAGCAGACGGTGCATTTAAAGCAGGCAGGGCCCAGCTAAAGTGAAGCGTCAGCAGGATTTAGAGTCGACTGAGGGTGACTACAGCTTTCGAATAGCTAAACGAGCGTGCAATCAGTCTTCTTCTTTATTCTGCTCAAATGAGATGTCAAAGTCAGGAGACATGATATGAGTAATTGATGAGGATGTTTCTGTGCCATGTAAAGGGGACCAGGTCGGCTCTGTGATGCAGTGATTTCTGAATAGCTTCCTGAAGCGGTTGATGTCTGTCTGGAAAGTGTTCCTAAATGTTAAAAATAATATTTCTCTAAACTCCGATATATTACAATTGAAGGCAATGGTGGAAGCTTTCTGGAAGGAGAGGAGCAATGGTTTATTTAATTAAAAGAAAAGCTAAATCGGTATAGTTGTACACAGTTAAGTCCTACACTAATTAATTACTTGAAACATGATTAAAAAAACACTTGATAAACAATCAACGGGTTCTTAGGGTGACTTTAAACATGACTAAAGCTGTTTTTTCTGCAAAAGGTATCTGGGGCTTTTCAAAGGGATTTACAGGTTCCTCCAACCAAATGGGGTTTGTGTTGACCCAAGAAGAATAGGCAAATCATTTGATGTGTTAAAAAAAAAAAAAAGATATCACATGAATTCCACCAATAAGAGAAGCTCAGCGCAACAGGATCCAGCTGAAAGTCCCTGTACTTTTAAAAAATACGATGCCCAAGGCAGGGACCTTTTTGTGAGTAGAATAAATTCTGTAGTACTTCAATAATAAATCGCTGCTTGGGAAACAAATTCCCCATGAACGTCCCTGCAGTTAAAATGCAGCTTGAGTAAATTAAAACTATGCAATGAAGTATCTGCCTCATTTCTTTGTGTCAGTGTTTAACCCATCATGTGCTCCTTCTACAGAGGCACCATCGAGAGCATCCTGACCAGCTGCATCACTGTGTGGCTGGGGAGCTGCACTGCTGCCAACCACAAGACCCTGCAGCGCACAGTGAAGGCGGCTGAACGGATCATCGGTGTCCCGCTCCCCTCTCTTCTGGACCTCTACGGCACCCGCCTCACCCGCAAAGCAACCCGCATTGTGAGTGACCCCACCCACCCCTCACACAGCCTCTTCAGCCTCCTGCCATCGGGGAGACGGTACCGCAGCCTGCGGGCCGGCTCTACCAGACTGAGAAACAGCTTCTTCCACCAAGCTGTCAGGAAGCTGATCTCTCTCCCCTCTCTTTCTTCCCTCCCTTCCCTCCCATCTGCCCCCATGAACACTGAACATTGGAACCTCCTCCTGTTTGAACATTGAAACAGAACCCTGGTCACTTATTGCACATTGCACGCATGCACAAGTTTCACTTTTCTTATAATCTTGTTTTATACTCCATTTTATTTAACTTTGTACTTTTTGCACATTTAGGTTTATTAATGTAAATATTATTTATCTTTTTTACCTTGTTTTATTTTATTTACCGTACCTTTTTTATCTACATTGCACCGTGGGGAGGGGGGAAACGTAATTTCGATTTCACTGTATGTCTGACATATTTTGGAATTGACAAATAAAGAACCTTGAACCTTGAACCTTGAACTTCCTTACCTCTCCTTTGCTTCACAGTGACATGGGACAGTCTGAACATCGTGAGGAACCGCTTCTTATCCTCCAGCTCTGGAGCTCTGTCCATCTCCTCTGGAGTGAAGCGTGTGCTGAGGTGGGGAGGGGGTGGAGGAGGAGTGCGTTTGGATTGCGAGACAGGCGGCGATGGGCTTCGCTCCCTGAGCATCCTCCTCCTCTTCCTTCTCTTCTGATGCACCAGCTCCTCCCGCCGACCAACAGTGGTGAGGCCAAACACTCCTAGGAAGTCCACTTTCTGTGTCAAGATGGAAAAAAAAAAAAAAAAAAAGAAAAGATCTCAGAGCTACATTTCTCACTCATCAGTTCTTCTGTGTATCTCCATTAAGGAGAGGACAGAAAGCGTATTGCTTTATGAAGTGTGTTACCTCTGTAGAGTCATCCAGTTTGAGTGGTGGCTGCTCTGCTACTCTCCTGAGATGTGCTCTCACCTCCTCCTCATCACTCTCATCATATGAGTCATCCAGCTCATAGTAGTAACCTGCAGCAGAAAAAGTGGTTATTAATGACGCCCCATTTCTAAGTCAAATTAGTGCGATGAATAAATCATATGTAACGTAGTCAGTGATTTTCTAGGGCTGCCCACTGAAAGTTAAGCATTGAAATAATAACAGAAGACCAAGACAGTCAACCTGAAGGTTGAGGGGCTACGAGCAGAGCTTCCGCTAGCTTGTTTTAGGTCAGAATTCCTCCAGTGATCATGGCTAACAAGTGTTTTGACCAGGTTTGCAATTTTTTGCATTTTTCTTGTCAAGGAAATATTGACTCGTCACGCAACAGATTAAAAGATCAAAAAAAAGATCAAAAAAAAGGCAATTAGAACTTACTTTACTCCTCAGCAGCTAACTATATCTTTCATTTTTTTGTACCAAAGTGCTCTGTAATAGAATACATCAGTCTCTAACATCAAAAATGTTGAATTTAGGATTGACGTTATACCCAGCCACCAACTGATACCTGCATCAAAATACAGATATGTGAGATTAAATCAGAAAAGTCAAAGCAGTGTTTGATTCAAAGTAACCACAAAATAAGTTATCAAAAGTTACGACCAGTATCTTTGTGAAATTCAGCGCACATATTTTTGTAAAAATATATATTAACAGAAGGAGTTGTCTTCCTATTCCACAGTGGCTCTTTATCCCACATTCACACACTATTAAACACTGCCTTTGATTCACTGAGACTTTGCACAGGGATTTAGCAGCAGAACAATTTACAGCCTGTTAAGATATTTTCTTTTGATCCTTAATATCACTTGTGGTCTAAACCGTGGGGGGTGATTCGAATGGATCAGCTGTGATCTGTTTCACCGCTAAAATTAACCAGTGCTTTAAGACTGCTCAGTAAGTAAAGCAGTTTGACGTGAACAACGTTTTTCTACAACCTTCCTCAATGAGCCTTCTTTGAATGTGAGACCTGGCCCTTTTAAGTTAATCTCACAAAGTGACTATTTTTTGTTTTGTTTTTTAACTTCAAATGATAGAATTAAAACAATACTTCAAGTTTTGTATTGAACTCATGATCAACTCTGAGTTGGGTGTCATTTGAGACTTTTTACAGCATATAAGAGTGGATGTGATCAGGTGCAGTCCCACAGTGTGCTTCTGTTGTGTACCTTTCTCCCTGGCCTCCCTTCTCCTCTTCTCTTCCAGGTCCAGCTTGCTGACCGGCCGTCTGTGCTGCTGCAGGAACTCGTCATAGATCAGTTTTGTGTCTGGGCCTGTCCCCAGTGCGGCTACTTGTCCTATCCCTGACCCAGTGACAAGTCCTATTCCTTGTCCATGTCTACTGTGTCCTGCGTGTCCCTGCAGGCTCTTTGGTCCAGCGTCTCCTCTTTTCACAGCTCCCTCCAAATCATACTGACTAGTCAGGGACAGCGATGCCCTCTGCTGGCTGAAGAAGCTCTGAGTGGATTTCTCCAGATCAGCAAGAAACGTGCTAGGCTCAGGCAGGCCTGGAGGGCCTCTTAGAGGGGGATACTTCTCCATGGCTACCCCTTCTCTCCGCCGTGCTCCGTCCTCATACTTGGAGGGCCCCGGGGGCAGTCGACCGAGCTCGTAGTGTCCCATCCCTGAAGGCTCGTGGTTACGTCTGGACTCTGAGGTTGTTTCTATGAGAGATGCAGGGTTCCACAGGGTGGTGGGGGGTGGAGGATGGTGGTCACGTACGGGCTGAGGAGGTTTGGGGGAAATGAGGGGTGGAGGGGCGCCCAGTTGAGGATGTAGGTCCCGGCTTCCTGGTTCATGGTGATTTGGTATTGATCTGCCAAGATACAATCAAAGAGGGGCCATTTTTATCTTTTAAAATACAGAGCAATTCCCTTCAAATGATTGACTGAGTTTCCAATCTCACATGCAACAAAAAACACAGCAGTGCTATAAGACTTGCCAATGTCCCTTCATCCCTGTCAGTATGTGTGTGTGTGTGTGTGTGTGTGTGTGTGTGTGTGTGTGTGTGTGTGTGTGTGTGTGTGTGTGTTTGGCAGTGCAGTGTTATCAAGCCCAGACAGGGTAGCCCAGAGCAGAGTGAGGATGTGGCCAAGGCACACAATGTCCTCCAGATATACAGGCCTGTTTTTGATCTGCTGGTTCCTTGTAGTGTGGCACGTAAGCGCACACACAAACATGCACGGGGGAAAAGAGGAAGTTCAGAGAGCTTCTACTAAGGGGAGGCCAGGAGAAATGTTCACCTGCCAGACAGGCAGGCAGGCAGGCGCGAGAGGCAATGATTGACATAGGGAAGTTATGAAAAAGATGAATTTTACATTATTCTATTTAAGAGAGTAAGAGAATTGTTTAGAATATAAAAAATGTAAAAAAGGTGATACTGGAATGATGGTGTCAATGAATAGCAACAGTGAGAGGGAAAGAATGAATGATGGGACACTGTCTCTTAATGTCTTTTCAAATCAACTCTGGCAGGAGGAAACACTACATGTCCAGTCAGATTATCTGTGCCTTCCTGTTTGTGTTTGCATTAGTGTGTGTGTGTGTGTGTGTGTGTGTGTGTTTGTTAGCAAGTAAATGTGACTGTTATCTTCAATCTGCAGCCTGTGAGCTGTGATTGGCCGATTATACCATAGGGTTACTGATAGCCGACGTCTGTGTATCTCTCCTGTCCTACCAGTTCAGCATTAACCACAACCTCACTTTGGAATTAAACACAACAACACAAACACAGGCACAGCAACAAAGAAGGGTAAGCAGGGAGCTTATGCTGTGCAAGGTTGAAAGGATTAGCCGAGAATTAGCCTTTGTGTATCTTAGCTGTCCAACTCGCTGCCAGTTTGAAACCCCTGAAAAGTACTTATGAAACAGCAGTCATCAGGACCCCTCTTTACACCCTGCATCAAACCTAAACATAGCCGCTAGTTTGCCTACATGTCAGGCCTGGGAGGAGGCTTGGACAGAAATAGAGCCGACGAGATGCTTCTGACAGGGTTTATCTTTTTTTCTTGTCCTGCCTGAAAACATACTTCTAAAGCTTGCCAGCTTCTGAGGCTTCAAAACACAGGCACAACTGTCCCTGTTAGGCTAGCAGAGTCAGCCAAACATCCCAAAAATAGTGTTTGCACTGAGAGCATGCATTTGTTTTAGTGGGGACCCCAGAACTGCTCGTCTCTATCAAATAACACTAAAATAGCTTATTTCAGGTTATGTTGAAATAAATGCGACTAGGTTTAAAACTACTGCAAATGTTGCCTCGACTGTCTTTTTACCTGTGTGAGTCTGGCCTGTGATCTGCTGTGTCACCTGGTCGACCCAGGTCCAGGTGCTGCTCCAGAACCTGCTGGCGGAATTCAGACACCTGGTACTGTCGGTCCTCTTTCTCCTGTCTAAGCTTGCGTTGTCGTGCCAACCACCTCTCTTCCTCATTGGCTCTCTGAGCGAGCAGTGAGGCTGAGAGCCCTGCCCCTACAGTGTTGGGCCCCATGTAGAGGCCGTGGCCCGAGATTAGACCGGGGACGGGATGATGTTGTGGGACCATTGACGAGTGGAGCCCAGGTGGGACCGGTTTAGGAGCAGGAGGGACGGGCTCTTTGGTTTTATCTGCCGGGGGAGCAGAACATTTTTGACATTAGAGCTGCAAATAATTTTTATTTGACAGTCATCTTCACTCATCAATCATTTCTTCAGCGAGAGAAAATACATTTTTCCTTAGACGTTTCAAATGTCGTTATCTGTGTGGCTGACACTCCAAAACTTTAAAATATTGATTTTATTGTCAAAGAACGTTACAAAAAAGGAACTGAGCTTTAAGCATTAAGGCTAGCAAATGACATAACACATTATCATAAACATGATCATATACATCTTTCACTCTATCGAGGTATCTTTTTATCTGCTATGTGTTTCAGCTATATAGTGGCTATTAAGTTAAAGGTGTTGACAAATAGTATGACTGTAACTTAAGACAAATACAGGGGCAGCACGACACATACCAGCCCGATTCGGGGTGAGTCTCTCAGGCTTGGTTCTGTCCTCTTGCCCCCTCATGGCATGGAGCTCAGCCAAATAGTGGCTCTCCATGGCCTTGGATGCCTGCAGCTCCTTTTCCCTCAGTGCTCTCTCCTTTTGTCTTTCCAGCTCTTTCTCTCTCTCTCTCTCCTTCTCCCGTTCCCTCTCACGCTCTCTCTCCCGCTCACGCTCTCTCTCCCTTTCCAGCTCCTTTTCTCTCTCTCTTTCCCGCTCTCGTTCTCTCTCCCGCTCCTTCTCTCTCTCAGCCTCCCGCTCTCTTTCCTTTTCACGCTCCCGTTCGCGCTCCCTCTCTCTCTGCCGCAGCTCATCCTCCAGTTGAAGCCTAAAAAAATGGACAAGTGGATGAGGAAGCAGGAGTAGAAAATAGATGTAATTGAAATTGGAAAAGACGACAGAAAATAACAGCAGACCATTAAGATGTACTCAGTGCTGTTACCTGTGACTGAATCATGTCTGAAATAAACTGAATTTACCTCTCAGACTGCAGTGCTGAAAGTGAAGGGTGTGTAAAATCACCAGGGTAGCGGACACCTGGTAGATGCATGTGAACAGCCGAGGGATGGATGGGGGGTAAAGCTCCCCCTGCTGGCAGCGAATAGAAAGGTGACCTCAAAGCAGAGAGGCAGAACGGGTCGTCCATCCTTGGAGAGACAGATTGCAATAAGATTGAAAGAAAAAAAAAAAAAAGACAAAGAGAGAGAGAGAGAGTCAGTCCCCCTGTGTGACAGTGCAGCGTTCACTTTCATTAACCTGCAAGCAACATCACAGAGTCTTCAATCTTTCAAGTCAGCTAACCTCAGCGAGCAAAAGACGATGCTGTGTGCTGATGTGTTTTTCTGTGTATGTGTGTGTGATATCCACTTCTCATCTCCTCATTAAATCCATTACAGCGCGCTGTGTGATGGGTGCTGCAGTCCTCTGATCTTGCTGGGTTGACAGACTGGGGCATGCAGCCTGTGTGATAGCCCAAAGCAAGCAGGCTCCATCTCTGCACATACACAGTCCATATGATCCTTTGTAGTATGCATTTAAAAACAATGTATTTTCAACAAACACTGCACTGAGATTTCTTGCTGCTTATGTTTCCTCTGGATGATTGCTGGGCTGTCACGTTTAAGAAACATTCAAAAAAATGTCCTTTTACAAAAGTTGATGCATGAAAAGGCTCCAGATGTGTTGGGTTAATGGCATATTTTTGATGTTAAACCCAGCTTGGGTAAATACAAATAAACATTTCATTTGAAAATCTCAATTAAGCCCGATGCTTCTTTTTAGTCTATGCAGAAGTGCAACTCAACACTGAAGCTTCATTACTGAAGGTTTTATGTGACGTACTGTAACTTCATGCTTTAGCAGCTAAAAGTAAACTTCATTTATTTTTAAATCTATCTCTTAATAAATAGTACTACAGCATGGCTGAGCAGGATATTAGAGAACAGACACGTTACAATGCACACTTCTATCTTTTCACATTTTTTGTACATTTATATACCAGTATGTTACTATTTTCTTCTTCCTTTTTTTCCCTTCTTTTTTTTAAAGATTTATTTTGGCATTGCCTTTATTATAGAGGGAGGAAAGTGGACAGAGGCGAAAATCAGAGAGACAGAGTGGGGAGAGACATGAGGGAAAGGAGCCGTAGCCTCGATATATGGGGACGCGCCCACTGCTGCTCCGCCAGCGCCTCCGTATGTTTCTGTTTTTTTGTCTTTTATCTCTACATATTTCAGTATATATGTATCTTAAGAGTAATGTTTTAGTGTTTTTATTTGCTTATTTGTGAAGCAGTCATTACATTTCACTGACCATCTGTATGAGCATGTGACAAATAACAACAATCTTGAATCTTGAGGCGTTTTCGCAGCAATCTGTCAGAGGTTATACAGCTTTTTTTAAGTGTTGGTATATTCAATTCAATTAAATCCCAATGTTCAGTACAAACTATTATTTTTCTAGGTGATACTTAATCATCATGAGACTCTCCGTTTCAGTCACATTCTCATCAACCTTTTTTTCCCTTTAGTGTTCCCTCAAGTTAATACAGAAATAAAAACATCGACACAAAATGTTTTTACCTCAGGGAACATGAATCCAAGGTCAGCTATCCACTAATGCGTTTAGTGCTGAGTATTAGCAATGCAAACGTTTAGTTCAGTCAATGGCATTGGTTCGCACAAAATGCTCTCAAAGGAAATCTGTGCCAAGACAAAACAAATGAACGCAAGACGCCTACCTGTATGGCGTGAAGGAAGGGTGAGGCAGGTAGCTGGGGTGGTAGTAGGCAGCCGCAGCAGCTGCAGTGGCTGGGTCCAGGCCCAAGGGCAAAGATGGCATGCGGAGGGCATCCTCAGACGTGGCATAAGGCCGGAAACCACGGAGGTACTCTTCTGGTACAGGCCCGGCTGGCAATTGTCTAGGCAGACTTGATAGGGGAACAAAAGGCAGAGTTAGATGCTTTATTTGTGGGTTTTTTTGCACTCATAAAAATGTACAATAACCCATTTACACGAAGAAACTATGAATTCTCATTATTTCTTCGCAACGCAGCCAAAAAAACTAATGTTTGCAGCAGCTGCTTATTCCTGTGAGTTTTACAAAGCTGTGAATTATTGATAAAGCACTTCTATACACACATCTAGAGACTAGAGCTGGACTGATAAGGTCTCTTTTTAGACTGTTGCTGATGCAGATTAAGGTGGGGTTTGGTCACAGATGACCAATATTGTGGCAGATAAACTAAATAAAGAAGCTGAAATGAAAAATTAACTTTTCTACTTGAATAACACACTAGCGTGACATTTAAAATGGTCTTTCTCAAACACATAGCTTTTATGTCAGAATACTTAACATTATAAGACGCCGTTTACCAACTTTTGTGACCCAATGTCTGCTCAGCTGTGGTGTTCTGCCACATGTGCTCCATGTCTTAGAGTATCGTACACTTGACATAAGCCTAAAGCATTAACACTATCTTCTCCATCAGTTCTATAATAATATGTTTGTTTGCACTGAATGTTCAGTTTAAAAAGGCTCATGTATCATACATATGCTCAAGCATAGATTTATGTGTGGCCAAATCAACAGTAATATTGTCTGACTGACTAATATTGAGTGGTACATCTTACATTAAGCAGGAAAAGCCTTTACAGAACATTAAAAATAGGATTACTCTGCGCATCCAGGGAAACGTCGATTGTGACTCACTTAAGAGGTGGGAAACGAGAATCCTGCATGACAGCGCCGGGGGAGAGACCAAAGGCATAGGGGTTTCCCAGGAGGTGTGCAGGAACTGAGGGGCCACCTTTCTCCTGGGGGAGGGCCCCCTCTGCACCCAGACGTTCCCTGCTGGCCCCACGAGGACCCGAGTCAGCCTGGCGAAGAGAGAGAGAGAGAGAGAGAGAGAGAGAGAGAAAGAGAGTGTCTTAGTCATTGTTCAGGAGGACCTGTGACCGTCATGCTTGTCAGTACTCATAGGCCCCGTCCTGTGAGCGGAGAGATGGGGGAGAGAATGGGAAAGAATAGGCCTGTTGATGCTGCGGCAGCTTCCCTAACACTCTCCTCCTTCCTCGGGCACTTTTATCTACTGCCTCACATGAACCCATTCCCAGTAAAAACAGACAGATCAACAATTCTCTCGGGGGAATTTATGGTAAAATACAGGCAGAGAGTGGTAAAAACGTGGCCTGACCATTTTTTTCTCTCTCTCTAATTGTAAACAAGAGGTGTCATCCTCATGATCGATGAGGATGTGGTAAAGCTGGAATGTACAATAATGGGGCTTCTAGAGAGATGATGACTTTGATCCTGTCAAAAGAGTTTGTGCGTGTGTGCGTGCACATGACTTGCACACTTTAACATCGACGGGGAAGACAACAAAGTCAGACAAGCAACATCCCTCTTCCTCTGTTTCTCCTTTTCTTTCACCTAACTCTCTCTCTCTCTCTCTTTGGCAGCAAGCCTGGTCTCACTCATCCAATCTTACGACTAACACACACACACACACACACACACACACACACACAAACACACACAATGTTTCTGAGCTACAAAGACACCCTGCTGTGGGAGTGGGAGTGCATTTTCTGAAGCTTTGGTTTACCCTTGCCGACAAATGCAATCACAGAACAGAGAAACTTAGAGCAGTTTTCTAAGTCGTATGAGGAAATTGTTTATGGAGGGAGGGATCTGGAGTTCAGCAGGACTTTCACAGATATGATGGGAAGGTTGTCTCATCTTTTGCAAAAAACAACTTTAAGTTAAAGTTGGCTAGGCAACTACTAAAAAGAATTAGATAAGAAGATACAAAGGAATTATAGAGATAAACACACGAGACGTGAGAATGTAAGGAGCAAGAGGAAAAATGCAGTTCTTGCCCCTCTAAATTAACCTCTGGACTCCCTGGGACTGTCAGGGACACTCCAGCAGTACTATCCCCTCACACACACTGCTTTTGATAAAATAAATCCAATTTAGAGAGCCATTACCTCCCTGTCCTGCTTTGCAGCCACTGACCCAGGCTGACACTGATGTGCAAACATCCAATCTTAAATGCCTCTAATGTTTAGACTCCCCCACCCCCCTTTTGTTTCCCTGTGACAGCCCAACCTCCAGTAGTTTGGTTTTACTGTTCGCCGGATGTTGTTTGTTGCGCTTCGCCACACACTAAGGCACTCTGCTCCCTTAAACCTCCGTCCTTGTAAACCCCCCCCACATCTCCTCTATCCTTTTAGTGCTTTATGTGGGGGAAGGACGGAGGAGGGGGGACAGGCCCATACGACAGGCCCTCTCGATCAGCAGCCAACTGAAAAGAGGTTCATACATGTCAAAAGAGGTCAATATCAGAAAGTGACTCGGGAGAGCCCAGGATCTGTTTTTTTTCCCTAAAAGGCTTTTTTTCTTTATCTGCCATGTTTTACAATATGACAAAAAGCTAATGTGTGGCTGTCTTGAAGTGTTGGTTAAAACCCTTGTGATATTTGTTGCAAGCAAGAGAGCTAACACATATCCAAATATCTTTCAAAACCCAAAGGAAAATGCACATGAAGTTGTTCACAAGTTCTGTGCATGTAGTTTCTGCAGTCCCAAGCATAATGAAGATGTTCATGTAAATAGAGGTACTGGTGCCAATGCATGTTGTTGGCTGCAAAAACAACAAGACCCACTTTTCCTACCTCACTTTCTGTCAGTTAACAAACTGCTGTAATCCCAATGACAGCTTTGGGTAACAAGTATTTTTTGTTTCCAAAAGATCATAATTACTTTTCTGACATCACTGATGCTACAGGTTGATGCAGTTGTTCGAATATTTGTGTTAAAGTGAACAGTGAGCCATATCCTGATGTATCATGTAGCACTAGTCCACTATAACATATAGCACTCTCATCTGGTTCAAAAGTGGTTACGCTGACTTCAACCAGAGTCATCACTGGAGCGAAGAGCATTCGATCTGCCAACATGCTGGATTCCCTCTATATCCAAACATTGACTGTATATACATGGACGTAATATAGTGACATCACCCATTGGTTTCTATACTGAACTTTTGAAGCCCATCGTCATATTGGAAATGCTGGTCAACATTCTCTCGACCAATCAGCGGACTGCAGTGTTTAGCTCCACCTTTTCGGGTCGGCTCGAAATTCTTGGCACCCAAACGGAAGGGTCCCAAAAAGTGGGACAGTATGGATCAGTTATTTGGGAATCTTTCCCGGGATTAGTCTATGGAAACACCGCAAAATGCGTGCCGTACTGAGACGAACCGATCCAAACCGCTTGGTGGAAACGGGGATTTAGAATCAGACAAAGAGCTGGATCTGAGGCACGCTTTAAACCTCCTGACAACTCGTAGCAACAAGCCTGCCCCTCAGTTAGAACAGACACACCCCTTACTATGAATAACTCTTAACCTCAATAAGGTAAATGCAGATTTATTAGTTATATGAGTTATAAAAAACCTTCCCCATACAGTGTGTGCTGAGAAAGACATGACACTGCTCTCTAAACAGTTGTACGGTTCAATCTATGTGTCACTCTGGAAATTGTCACGTCAATTGCTCAACACTGTCCAACACTTTGTAGCAGCTGTGCCTCAATCTGTAACCCTACTTTGTCACTCATTAACCGTTTAACTGAAAGTGAGCAAAGTTGCTTTAGTTTAACCAAACAGCCCAATAATATCATTAACAAAATAAAATGATGCTAGTAAGGATCAGCCAAGTATTTGTGAATGCATCGAAGGAATCTGAATCCAGTTTCAATCTGCTCTCTCTGGGTGATTAGTTCCAAAAACCATTTTCAGCATTTCATCTTGATTATGTGTTATTTTCCAATGACAAGTAGTTGATATGAATCAAATGTGAGTTTAACCTGTGTCAATTATCCTGCGTCATACAGTTTGTTTGTGACAGGGGTATGGTTTCATAAT
Organism: Symphodus melops; assembly: GCF_947650265.1. Lineage (NCBI taxonomy): Eukaryota > Metazoa > Chordata > Actinopteri > Labriformes > Labridae > Symphodus > Symphodus melops. Next base: position 18,182,310 of record NC_136693.1, on the reverse strand, counting down.
CACAGCGATGACTCAAAAACTGTCAAGTGGTGCTAATGCCAGACAGAAAACCACACAAATTGAATCGACTGTTTCGTCCCCACAGATTCTTTAATAAGAGGATGGAAGTCCTATTCTATCTATCTACCTATCCTCTAGTCCTAAAACAGCAAATCATGGTGGTAATACTGCAGATTTCTACAAAAAAAAAAAAAAAGGAAATCTGCATACAAATCAAAATTCTCCCATGCTGTTTGTGCTGAAGCTTAATTCATCTTTGTGACTGTCTGTGTGTGTATGTGTGGATGCACCTGAACCTGTGGGTGTACAGGTCAGCACCTTGCAGAAGTGCACACAACACAAAGACAGAGCCTTCCAGCCCCATCAGAGAGTCCCGTAGTCAATCAGACACCCACAAATACAACCAGCCGTTCCATTTTGATCTCTACCCCTGCCAAAAAAACCCCCAAAACAGCTTTCTATTCTCAAACACACTATTCAGAGGCAGCATGCCATATACACAGGACAGTACACAGAGCACCAATAATAGCGTTCTGCTCTCAAAGACACATCCATTTACAGCCATCTTCCTCTGTGTCAGCTGGGCCCTTGTAACCCCCCCCCCCCCCCCCACCACCACCAGCAAGGGTGGGAGACCCCGTGCATTGTACAGCACTCGTTTACGCCTCTCAGATGGAGCCATGAATCCAAATTGCCAATTAAAAAGCAATTACAGGCAGCAGTGGGAGCAGACTCCTGCAGTCATTAAAGCAAAATGCCAACGCACCAAGCCCTCCCTCCTTTGCTGCTGTGCCTCTCACTCCTCTGAAAGACGGACTTACATCTCAGCCAGAGAGACACTTATCAACTATTCTAAAACACATAAAGCAGGACACAACTCATGGCAACACGCAACAACACATTTTGGATGCTTTTTTAAAATTATTATTAAATCTTCATTCATGGTCTTTTGGGTGCTCCTGTCATTGTTTCAAACACATATTTCAAGATGTAAGCTCCTTTCACAAATGCACTGCAAAAACATGATATTATTCAAAAAATGATTGTCCGCCAAGTAAAAGGGGCTATGGAGGGTAAACGAGCAAGGTCAACGTGCCAGGGAAATGCTCTGCAATTAGTCATGGACAACAAGCTCCAGGCACTATCATCTTTGTTTAGGAGGGGCATATATATGTGTGGCCCCATGGCTCTTTGTGATCCGAGACTTGTGTGTTTGCTGAAGCGTCACCACAGAAGTAAGGGACATACTAGGACGGCAGTTATGGTGACGCATCCCTGCCTGCTGTTGTCCTCTCCCAACCTCCACGCTTCATCCAACCAACCCGTTGTCTAAAATCCCCTCCATTAACCTCCTCACTCTTTGACTGGGAGGCCTCAAGCGGCTGAACCAAAAACCCAGTGACACGACCTTTTCAATTCCAGCCTGACCTTTGGCACAGACATTCGCTGTGAACCCCCCCCCCCCAAAAAAAAAAACAAAAAACAAAAACACATAATAAAAATAAATATAAATAAAATAAAAAATAAAATGCACACAAACTTACGTAAAGCTAACCACAGTGACTATTGAAATTGTCTAATTAAACTAGTCCTGTCGAAAGAATAGAAAACTGGATGACATCAGTGGGAAAAGTCCCCTGTCTCTCTAGGGCCCCTCCTAGCTCTACTTGACCCTTTAACTGCAGAGGGGTAATTTCATGAAAGCCATGGCTACAAAGAGAGAGGGTCAACGGGGTTACCCAGGAGACAGGACAATGGCCTGAATGCTCCCACATCCTGCTGACCTCCTCATCACTCACCCTTCACTAGACCCCCTTCTCTGTGGACCTGTCAAAGTGTCTCAGAGAGTTTCCGCATGTTCCCTCGTGCTGATTCTAACCATGCGTTTGCCTATTAGCCCTGAGCTGAGATAAAATGGCTTAAAGCAAGGCCGTAATCCATAATCCACTCCTTATCAAAGCAAGCAGCTCTCCCTCTTTCTCTCCGCCCCACTACATAACAGAGTAGAGAGGGTGTCACGGTGACGATGGAGGATGTACTTGACTGCTTGGGGGGGAAAGGGTGAGGCTCGAGTAGAGCTGAGGGTGGGTTAGGGGGCAAAGGTTGAGAACTGGGAAGCGGGGCTGGTCCAAGGGCAAGAGGGCCCAGTGGGGGGGGGGGGGGGGGGGGGGGGGGGGGGGGGGGGTCTGGAGGGGCACAGATGTTAGCTGCCGTTGATACCGTCACGTCAACGTCCCGGGGCAGCTGGCATTGTGAAATGCATGGAGCAATGAGGAGGGGGCTAAGAGAAAGCAAACATTTGTAAACCTGACAGCTATGTGTTACAGAAAATGTACTTATTCTTACTCAGTCTTCAACAGATTACGGTTTTCATGTTGGTCATAGCAAACAAGCTAAAGGGTGAATGTCTGAGACAATCTGAGATTTCAGAAAAGTCACTCAAGGGAGCCACTAAAAAAGAAAAAAAACAGCAGTAGGAAAAAATAAGAACGCTTGCTTGAGGACGTAACAGCTGTAAAGATGTGGCTTTACCTGGCGTCCCTCTGTTCTCCAGAGGCCGTTGCTAGTCTTTGTTGGAGCAATGGTGACTACAGGTGGAGTGTTTGGCACACTGTGGCCTGTGGGGGGAACCAGGACAGGCCCTGGACCGAGGGGACCCCTCTTAGGCGTACTGACTGGAGAGCTGTGGTTGGTCGCCGGGGAGGATACTGGAGAGGACTCACTGCTGATTGAAGATGCGGCTGGAAAAAAAGAGAAATAAGAAACATAGTTTAAGGAATGACAGAACAGGTTTTTTTTTTGCTTTCATTCATAAGAAGGAAAATGTAACAACAGTGGTATTCTTTATTGCCTTTTATAATGGATTGCAGCAATACAAGAGGAAACAAATAAATCGCATACAACGTACACATGCTCACACTACACACACATGGGGCCAGATGGATTGCTCTAGGCTCCCATTATAAAGTGACAGTGATCAGGACAAGCAGCCCTGTGAGAGCCACATAAACTTGACATTCAACCGACACACACACACAACAACAACACACCACAATAAAAAAAACACACTGTTGAGGAGTGAACCGTTGTATTGAATGTATACACAGTCAGTGGACTGAGAGAGAGAGAGAGAGAGAGAGAGAGAGAGAGAGAGAGAGAGAGAGAGAGATGAGAGAGAGAGAGAGAGAGAGAGAGAGAGAGAGAGAGAGCAGGTGGTGAAGAGCTGGCCCAATGAGCTTCTCGGCTGCGCTGTAGCTGTGCCACATTAACAAAGCCCTCGAGGGGAAACCCTGTAGCGCAGGGTCACGGTCTGGTCACATGCTTTCCACACATCTTGGTTTCTCTCTATATATAGTCCGACCTGTCCAATGATACTCCTTTTCAAGAACATATATCACTGAGGTTTTTAATTATTTCTCACTTTGGTCCCTCCTCTTTTCCTCTGTCTAAACCCGTTGTGTTGTCGCTGTCTTGTGTTTTAAGCAGTGTGCTGTCTTGTTGTTTCCCTTCTCCTTCTACTCCGAACAGTTCAGTGTGTTTCGCTCAGATCGCAGAGTGCAGCATTACACAGTCAAACTGGGTCACAACCCTCTCAATGGGACACACGTTTGTGGTGCTGCAAAGGACAGTTGGAGATGTGGGCTTTTGTGTATGTGTGTGTGTGCGTGCAGGTAGTTGGCTTGTGTGAACCACTGTGCTTAAATGCAGCCCTGTATGAAAGAAAAAAAAAGAGGAAGCATGATCAGGTCTACTTCCTCTCAAATTATCACCATCAGAACCAAAAAAAAAAAAAAGATTCCTACCTAACTGCCATTTCTTCCCTTTTCTGTCGAAATAATTTTGCCATGTAAGTGGGGTAATAATTTGAAACACCTCATCCTCATGAATACCGCAAAAAAAAAAAAAAAAAAAAAAAGAAGGAAAGAATCAATGATGTGAACTTGAAATCCATGTGCGAGTGGTGGTAGGAGCTGAAAAAAAAGGGAAGGGCTTGTTGGAAAAGTTGGTGATGATACATGTGAGGTGAGACATAAAAATGATGAGAGAGGGGGAGAAAAAACAGCGAGTGAGAGTGCAAAAGAGGTGCGAGGTGAGGCGAGAGATGGAGCGAGAGGAAAGCAGAGAGATAAGGGGTGCAGATGGGTGAGTGGGTGGCGGGGGACAGCGTGAGTGTGTGTGTGTGTGTGTGTTTGGGGCCTATCTTGTCGGCACAATGGCAATTAGTGGCCTAATCCTCCCCCCTTCACCTCGGAGAGCCATTACTCTCCCCTGCAAGACTAGGCCAATCAATAGCAGCCCACTCAGCCTGGGGAATGGAGCCACACTTAATACAGCTCTAGTGTCACAACCTATTCAATCACCACACACACTCACACGCAACTTACATACAGTACGCCGGGGGGGGGGGGAGAGGTAAACTGCTAAGCAACAGTCTTCTTTACTCCATCTTTTTTCCCCTCTTGCCCCAATCTCTTTACATCTCCTCCTCTTCCATGTAGAGGGAAAGCAGACTGAAGAAGAGGCAGGCCAGACTAAATAATTAAAAGAGCGGGAAGAGAAGCAGGTGAGGGGAAAGGGGGAAATAAAAGAGACAAAGGCCGTCCAGTGTCCTCCATCTCTTCTCGGAGAAAAATGTGTGCACTTCTACGCATCTCTGCTCAACAGACACACACACACACACAAGCTATTATTCTTTGGTTATTCCCTCCTCCTCCTCCCTTTTAACAACACCCCATGCAACCACCAACCGCCTACCACCTTCTCCGTACACCCTAGTTCTTTTTCCTTCTGTTCTTCACACACAGTGCCAGCCGACCAGACATAGATCTGTCAGACTGAATGCACACTTGATTTCCATAAACACACTCGGTATAGTTACAGCCGTTTAGAGCACAGGGAAATGATCGGACAAAGAGGTTATACATTTGCATGTGTACATCCATATACGTTTCCCATCTCTTTCTGTTAACGCCA
>NC_136693.1:17942169-18177136 GCF_947650265.1 Symphodus melops | reverse complement strand
ACAACTCCTGCTCCTTATAAAAGACTGTTTAGCGTAAGGTTGCATGTACAGTGGGTGAGGCGTCTACATGTATAGTCTCTGTGTTGAGCACGTCTGTATACATGCTACATGACTGGAGGAGGAGGAAGAGCTTGGCAGAGTGAAAGCAAACAAGTTTTCCTCCCCCTTAACATCTAAAAGTGAATGGCTAATTCACCTTCTTTTAGAACTCCCTCACTCCTCCCAAAGACAAAAGGCAGAAACTCCCTCCACCTCATGTCTCAAGTCCGTTATGTTGGCAACAAGTGGCAGAGAAACACTCTTGGAAAGCAGGTCCCATTGTGGTCATCCTGCCATAGATTAGTCTGTCCCGGGCTTTTCTCCTAGCTCCATTTCCCCCGTCAAACTCATACATACCAACAATCTAAGCAAGTAGCCTACCTTATATTCATGTGCGAGCATATGTGTGAGTGACGGCTGGATCGTATATGCTACATCTCTGGGGTGTGTATTCTTCATACTTGGCAGGCAGATATTAAATTAAGGCAAGAGTGGTAATTAACATGCAGATCAGCTGCCACACAGAAAACAGAAGAGCATCAAGGCAGAGTGACAGGTTTAACAAGGAGTAGACAAAGGGAAATGTGAAAACAGAGGGATTAAAAACAAGAAAGGTGATGTCCTGCACTGCTATTTACCTTACTGACTGGCATGCTGTGATCATTGTATTTCCACAGAGCTGCACACAGACATCCTACATATCCAGAGTATAACAGTGTGAGTACACAAGAAGGAAGAATGCAACGAGCTGTAGTTGAGGACAGTTTTAACTTCCTATTGCAAATAATTTCTTCATTAACAAATGTTATGACTTCATTTTATCACAAAACAATGTGCAGCTCTCTATAGAAAACTAGGCTTTTACGACTCATCAGCTCTGTAAACCTTAATGTAAACCATTTAGAGTTTGGAAGATATCTTAGTTTGTAATTATATGAAGCTATTTTTGTTGACCAATGGATTTGGCATGAAATGTGCTAGTTTCAGTTTACAATGTTGTAGTGGACCTCATTTGCAGTGATAAACGTGGAAACTTTCAATGAACCTGCATCCAAGGCAGTCAAATACCACACCTCCTCCAACTTGTTTAAAGTAACAGGGGAGAAAAGATGACCATATCAGAGTGGATCAGGTAATCCAATCTGTGTCTTTAACAGGATACATCTAATGACACAGAATCAAACAAAGTAACACAAACTTTAGACATTAAACTCACTGATATAGTTGCAAACAGAAAACACCAATGGACACCTCTGACTGACCGCAAAGGAACAGATCACAAGACATTGCCATATCCTTCAGCCAAATAGAAATACAAGAATGGACTAGTGAGTGCCACAGAGAAACATTTGAGGGGATCAGATGAGTTTCAAACAGTAATCTCTGTTACTCTGGCAAACCTGTTATTTACCACTATACGATCTTCCTGCAAAAAAAAAAAAAAGGGCTCAAAAGGCCCAAAGAAGGACGAGGAAACAAATATGAAAGAAAAAAAATAAGAAAATATGGAGGAGAAATGGGTGAAAACAGAGGGTTGTTCTGTGGTCTGGCTGTGATCCCATCCTCCCTGTCCTCCTTCTAGCCAAGATCCTGTGTGTGTGTGTGTGTGTGTGTGTGTGTGTGTGTGTGTGTGTGTGTGTGTGTGTGTGTGTGTGTGTGTGTGTGTGTGTGTGTGTGTGTGTGTGTGTGTGTGTGTGTGTGTGTGTGCAAGCAACAGGGGAGTGTGGTGAGTCCTATTAACAGACGTAGTGGTAATAGGCAGGGGGAGCCAGGATGTGTCTGAGCCACTGACCTGCCCATTAGCTCTCTCCACTCCGCTAAGCCCTCACATCGATCACTGAGCCACACATCATTGATCTGGAAAACCAGGCACGAGCGCACCACTTAGACATACCCCCGTCTCTCACGCTCTCATTGTTACCGTGTTTGTGTGTGTGTGTGTGTGTGTGTGTGTGTGTATGTGTAAGGAGGTGGTGGTAAAGTGTATGTTTCTTCGTGCGCTCTTGTGTGTTTTATCTTTATGAATGTTAGACAGGTCCCTGAGTCTATGTGGACCTACACATCCACAGACACCCTTCATTACGCATACAAAAGGGCAAAGGAATTTAAAGGCCTGCTGTTATATCATTCCTAACATTATTCAAATGTATTCCAACCTTCCCACCTCTCTGCTGTGATATAATTAACAATGTACACTCCTCTATTAGCCATACTGGCAGCGGCTAATTGTTAGCTGTCAGTGTGAATGTTCAGAGCACACAGACAACCTTCACCCTGTATGCTTCGCTCATGTGTATTCCCCCGGTATACAAAAAACATTTACTTGTACAGTAAAAAAAGATACTTCTACACTTACTCTAATTCAGTTTCTTGCTCTATCCTCTTACCTAAGTGCAGGTCCTGCTCTATCTGAAGAATACATAAAGAGTTAAATTCCTACAGAAGATTTAAGGTGCTAATTATTAGTAGAGAATTTTGAAAAAAAAAAAAAGATTTGAAAAAAAAAATAGCTACAACAAGAGTTTAGAGAAACTGCTATTTTACCATCATGCTTACAGCAGAGTGGAGAGCAATAAAGGAAGGAGAAAGGATGAAGAGGGAGGAAAGAAATGAGGAAAAGACACAAATTAGACTCAGATTTATTGTTTGCTAATACAAGTTTTTCATTGCAAATAGTGAGCGAGGAGGAAAAAGAAAGATGAGACCAATACAGATGGCGAGGCTGTCAGCAGCAGATGCGACTGTATGTTTCTGTAAAGCATGGAACAGGTAGCTAACAGTAAGGATGCCTGAGCTGGTTTTACATACACACAAACAATTAAAAGCATCTGCAAATTCTGTGGAAACATTCTCACTCACAGCATGGCAATTAGTAGTACGAAAGCACTGTAGGATGTAAAACAACACTTTGAAAGCAAACAGAGCAATTAAATAGATGAAACAGCTTTTAGCTCAGAATAAGTTACAGTAAACTAAGACTTTAATGTGTTAATGAGTTTGAAAGTGAGCTCTATTCTTTGTTTTCAAGATTCCTTTGGTTAAACGTGGCATTTTAAGAGTAAATGATGACAGAAAAAAAAGAAAAAAAATGGGATGGAAAATACAAGGACCATAATTTTCATCTTGTGTATCACTTTTTTTCCATTTAAAGCACAACCCATTAAAACCTAGTTCTTTTTCATTATTCCCGCCCTCTCATACACTACCATATCCCTGCAGCCACCCACCTTAACACACACACACACACACACAAACAGATGGCACTGTGGCGACGATAGCCAAGCCAATTATTTACCTAATTATGACTTAACACTTAACAGCATAATCTCTCACTGAAAATGGTAGGTATTAAAATAGGGGCAATTAAGGGGGTTATGCAAATCTCAACACAATCATTACGCTTGCAGATGAGTTAACAGGGACAACCCAGAGCGTAAACTGGACCAGTATGCATGAGCATTTCTCACATGCAGAGATTTAGAATATTCATTTCCAGGTTTGTCTGGCGGACATCTCTACAAATCAATATCATCATGCATCGGGAAATAAAATGTACAGGAAAATGAACAGAAAGGAGGAAGCAAGAGAGAGACTTAGCAGCCGCCAGTGTGAGTTCAAGCCCATGCTAATAGGGTAATTGCATTGATTTCCATTTAGCTGCTCTCTCTGATGTTATTTACAGCATTTAGTCCAACAAACAAGGCCTCCCTCTCTTCTCCCAGCTTGCTTTTAACTAGCCGTGACACGCTGTCAACTCTTTCTCCTCTACCCTCTGCCCCCCTCCAACCTTTTCACAACTGCCAAAACAGCCAAATACATTATTGGGCCATTAATAGCAGTCACGCTTACACATCCCTCCACCCCTCTCTTTCCCTCCTGATTCATTCCAGTGTGCGGGCCCTCCCTCTCCTCCTCTCAGCTCTGTTGGCATGAGCACTGAGATGCTTTGAAGTGGCTTTGTTTATTCAGCCAGCCCGAGATGTGCCTCTGTGTGACGGGGAGAGGGGTGGGAGGGCTTTGTTTCACGAGACCAAATGTCAAGGCCCTTACAAGTGTTAAGGCCAATTTTTTCTCTTCATTCAAGGTGTTCTGGACTTTGGTAGAGGCTCTCATCAGAGCTAAATGCGGGTAGGGTTAGAAAGTGTGCAGTAACTGATTGAACTGACTGTGACTGCGCTGTGAAGAATGTGGTCAAGGCAGTATTTGTTGATGGTAAATCACTGGACAAGTGCACAGGAGAACTGTACTAACCAAAATGGTGAAAGGTTTATTAGCATCACAGATACAGATTATATCCAAACGATTACACCATAAAATCTTTGATGGATTCTTTTTGGAGGTAACTCTTGAATCCTGCAATATTAGAACCATGGAAATCCCAAAACCCCTATGATTGATAAGCATATGATATCATACATTTCAAATGCTATCAAAATATCATTCTGGTCCCTACATTTTTCGGTGAAAATTAGATTTACAAAATGATAAATCTTTTTTTTCATTGGCAAAAAATCAAACTTAGAGTACTGTAGCGTTAGCACCCCTGACCCTAACCCTTACATCAGCAAACATATCCATTTGCTTAAATATCTGTGACCTTCCATCAAATCTGTAATGTAATCATGTTGAGCGAGAATAAAAAATCATTAAAACGATATAATCATCAATATTTTCAGTTGCCTAATCCCATAATGTCATGTATACCTAATTCTCTGTTACGTATGAATATGGTATTCTCAAGACTTCCTATTAATTCAAATATGTAAAACGTACAATAACTAATGAGCTCTCCCTGTAACTAAACTGTATAACTATGTGAATGATCAATCAATTTGAATACCATCAGATTTTTCTGGATAGATATTTTTAGTTCAGTAGAACATCAACAACACGAGTGTATGTGATTCTTAGTTGTGTTTGATAAATTCAAGTTTTGGGACCTTAAAAACCGCTTCCCATGCAAATACAGTGCTTACAGTGTTTGTTTAAGTAGTTATTTAACTCTTCAGGTATACAAACTGTTCGACCAAGGCATGGAACATCAGTTTAACAGTATGAAAGCCAACAAGTTAAATACAATCAGCTTTTACAGTAAAGGTCTTTCTTCTCTCACTTGTCTGCTCGAATGTCTCACAACAATAGACGACATAAAAGGGAAAGAGAGAGAGAGTGTGTCAGTGATTAGCATGCAGCAGACAGCGAATCGTATTAGTGCTTTATTATTGTGATGGTCACGTCCCTGGACACAGACAGACTACATTAAGCTCATCATCACTCCTCTGCACACATCAAGGACTCCACCAAGACCTGCGACCTACCACGCTGGTTAAAGAGCAACAGGAGATGTGGGTGATCTCTGCGTTAAGTGCATATAGTTCACTTTTCTAGCCTTTGGGGCATGTGGGTTAGTATTGAGACAGGGCAGAAGGTTGTTCTGTAACCATGAGCACAATGCACGTTGGAGTGTTTTTTTTTTTTTACTTTCAAGAGGAACATATGTGTTCAGTGTGCTATGTTTGTGAAGACTGTCCTCACATATGACTCATTTCATTCACATCCAAAGGCTGCGTGGGCGCTAGAGTGTCTTGGTTGTTAACACAGCAGAGACACTAGTGTGCAAGTGTGCGTGTTATACATACATACATACGAGTGTAACATATGCCTTTTTGGTTCAGCCCAAGCCCTCTGTAGAACCATCAGTGCCTGCACATTTTAGCATCGGCACACTTCAGCCTCTGAAGGTAGCAACTGTAGAATTGTGCTGCACACAGACGTGGACTGCTTCTGTATTCAAGAAGAGGTCTTGGAAAAGGAAGAGGGAGCAAGGCGAGTATCATGGGTCATTCAGCTGAATATGTTGTTTGAATGGTTTGAGAGTTCTCTTTCCATCACAGCCTTTTCTCCGTAGTTTCACAAGGTGAAAAAAAGAAGCTTTTATTTAAGCCTCTTTCGCCTCCTCCTTTTCCATCCTTGGTTTCATTTCATTGAATATTGATGGCCTATTAGCTGCGGAGCATCTAACTCCCCTGTCAAGCAGCCATCTTCATCACCAAGCTCTCTTTTCTCCCGCCTGAGAGACATATTGAATTAACTCTGCTGATAAAGAGGTCTGCCATGCAAAAAACAAGCTTAATGATGTCATTTGCTGAAAGAATTACAAGGACTATACACTAAGACATCCGTCATCAAGTCCACTGCTACAACACAAGCTATGATGGTGGTTTTACAAAAAACAACAACAGGCTAGTCTCTGCGAATCACTCGAAATAAAAATTATGACACATAAAACACCAGGTAAAGGTATGTTTTCCTCACGATCTATCCCTCCATTTTTTTTTTTTTTTTTTTTTATCCCCGCAGGGTTAAAGTAAATGCCCTACAGTAAGGCGATAAGGGAGGCTAAGGCGCTTCAATCCTTACAGAACACACACACTCACAGGGATAAGCTATGGACTACTACGGCTCCTTGAAACACACAAACATGAAGAAGCAGGCGTGACAAAGAAAAAGCTCTCACCTCACTGCTAAGCATGCAAGGAAAAGAAGGGAGGGATGATGAGAAGAGAATGAAAGGGTTTAAGTCTTCGTCTGCAGATGAACATGGTATCTCCTCCTCCCTGTTAGCACAGATTCACTTGCTTTACTTTACCTCTGAATGCCATTACAGCTCTCTTTTTTAGCTCAGCCCTGCAAACACCCACCGTATTTGGACAACTGGGTAACTGATGACTGTCCACAGGAAGCGTTTGCTAACACTCTTTACATTCAAAAGCAACATAAGCTATGGCTATGGCTACATTAGAAACACGTTCTCTGAGCCAAGCACATACTTCACACTCCTCTAGCACACTTCCCCAGCATGCAGATGGTGTGTGTTTAAACCAGAAGGGCAAGGCTGTTTATGTATGCGTGTATGTGTATCTGCGAGTGTGTTTCTCTATGCATGAGAGTGCTCGGGTCTCACCTGGGACATGAGAAATTAACACAGGCAAATTTTAGTGCGTTCATTTTTATTTTGCTGGTAACAAGACCATCTGCTAACCATCCGACTCGTCACTGAAAGAGGGGAAAAAAGAGAAGTGGGCTCAGCACAATCACTCCTGCAAGCTTCTATCTCTCTCCTCATCCCCTCCACGAGCTCTCTTTCCAACACAGTAAGGGGCAGAGATAACACCTCAAGGCCACGGTGTTGCTGCCAGCCTTTAAACCCCTCCGTCTCCCTCTGCCTCGCTCTCAGTGGTTTTTCGTGATGAAAGAGGGGAGGCAGATCAGAGGAAAACATGGCAGCCAAAAGACTTGCATCCACAGCCAAGGCTAAAACCAGAGCACAGAGTCACTGCCCTTCACCATTCACCTACAGCACAGGCTTGTGGACACCCACCTTTACACGCACGCACACACACGCACACACACGCACACGCACACACACACACACACACACACATTTATAGTCACATTAATGCATTAAATAGCTTACTGTGTTGTGAACATATTATGTCTGCACTGCACTGCAAACACACCAGCTATTAATGACCAATGAAAAAAGCAACAAACCTGGGAAAAGACTATGTAAAATACGTACATGCCAACAGAACAGGAAGATGTAAGCACTGAAAAACTAACAGACATCCTAAAAACCAGCGTCTACACTCTAAACCAGAACATTTGTCTTGTTCAATAATCATCTAAACCATACTTATCAAAATGTGTTTAAATAATCCCATATTAGATTGCAGTGAAGTAGAATAAAACTATTTATCCAAATGAGAAAAAAAACAAACAAACAGCATTTATAATACCAAATGCTTACGATAAACTAAAAGTATTAATACTAACAATAAGAAGCACCTGCTTAAAGAATCTTAATCAATGCATGACATATAAATTATAACTTCAGTTTGGTCATGCTTGACATAGGACATTGTTACTTTAAGACAGCAGTTGTATTTACTTGTCAGTGTTGATTCTACAGCTTTATAATTATGGTGATTCCAGTTTCAAACATAAAGTTATATCAGAACCTCAAATCTCAGTGATTAAAGAGGAGGGAGCTTGAACCTGGTAACATTTGGAAAAAAGAAGCTGAAGTACCTTGTCAGATAGAAAATAAGCAATTATCGCATTAATTTAAGAGATTTCTTCTTGCTTAGATTTCCTTATTTGCAGTTGAGGGGTTTCTCTGCTTGAATGTTCCTGTGTATGTGTGTGTGAGGATACAGATGGGCTCCAGTGGGCTGTTACAAACGCTCTCTGACAGTGGCTTAACGAGGGCACTGGCCTTTGGCTTTTGCATCTGTGTTAGTGTTGGGCTGCCAAAGCAAACAAACACAGATTAATGCAAACCTATTGGTTTCAATTAAGTACATGCACAGAATCATTGTAAAGTGCTAAATATGATTAATTAATATCCTGAATCTTTTAAAAGTTTTTTTTAAACATCCTTGACTGCTTTCCATTCGAGTGTGAGCGTTACATGTTTAAGTGTTGGAGAATCGACCAGCATGCATGTATGTGTTTGTCTCCTTTGGAAGTGGCCACACACAGTTGTCTGATACACTTACACTCTTCATTAATACACACAATTATCAGAGCACCGAAATACCTCTCTCTCTCTCTCTCTCTCTCTCTCTCTCTCTCTCTCTCTCTCTCTCTCTCTCTCTCTCTCTCTCTCTGCTTCTTCCCTTCCGTCTTCTTGGCAGAGTCTCCCCCTGTAGGCAGGTGCACGCTCCGGTGGCAGCCAAAGTGCCAACCTGCCCTCCATATGCCCGCCTCCGCAGTGCCAGCTTACTTCTGCCACTCCCCACCAGGATTCAGCTGCCCTGCCCTCCCCAAATCTGTTCCTGCTTCCCCTTCTCCCTTCCACCCCCCTTCACACTCAATAGCCTTTCTTCTCCCCAACTCAGGCACCCCTATCCGTGGTGTGCCAGTCCTTGCTCTTGCCCTGGTCTCACAGAAGCCTGCTCGCATGTACTTGTTTTATCATTGCATGCGTTTCATCCCTTTCCCTTTAGTCCTTTTCTCACCTTACATCCTCACTCCTCTGACCTTCATCTGTGTTCTTCAACCCTCCTAAGCATCCCCCAGTTGGCCAGCTTTTTCCTAAGACCTCCTTTGACATGATGCCGAGAGACCGGAGCAGACACTCACAGAGCCGGGAGCCAGGCCACATCAATCAACACCAGAGTGCAGTACGACTGCATGTCAGATCAATGCATCATCCTTCAACTGGTTTTACTTTGGGATTTATCGGGAAACTTGGTTTAGAGCACAAAGATGTTGTGCTCATTTTTTTTTTTGTTTGTTTTTGCACTTATGTGTGAGAGGAGTGTCTTCACATGTGCCCACTCACTAAGAGCTGCTGATGTAACCTTGTCTGACCTTTCAGTTTGGACAGTTTTTTCTAAGGGTGTGAAACAACCCCTATGGAGGCCACACTCTGACACTGTGCAGGCAAAAAGGCAAAATAAACACACAAACACAGTGGCCAAAGGGCTGGATATGAGAAAGGATGAGTAAAATCACCAAACCTTCTGCCCCCTTTGGCATTTTTTTGTGAGACAGACATTATGTCTTGAGCATACATTGTACACACATGGACAAACACAGCATGTGCTTGTGTGTGTGAGTTCTATACTCTATAGCCGATGTGCTATTTGTTTTCTGGTCGCTGTAAGGCTTCCATGAAAACAGAGTGATGGAGCGGTAATCCTGTGCCCTCTTCTCATTACTCCTCCTCCTGAGGAAGTCATCTGACCGGCCCGGAGCCATCTATTCAGGTCACAGCTATCATCTATCATCCATCATGCAGTCTCTGCCTGTCCCTCTGCCTCACACTCACTCACTCCAACACAAATGCAGTGTGTGACACAAATTTTAATAGGATGCTTTAGACCCAGTCACTGATCACTCGCCACACGCCAAACCACGCTTTGAGAACGACAGACAGCAGAGGAGAGAGAGTTAAGACATGGACAGGAGCAGGAGCATGGAGAAAAGGATAGTGAGTGAGAGTGAGAGTGAGAGAGAGAGAGAGAGAGAGAGAGAGAGAGAGAGAGAGAGAGAGAGCGAGAGCGAGAGAGACCTTGCCTCCAGTCATCTCCAGTCTTTAACAGGATGTGATGAGCTCTCGCCATTCTCTTAATCTGTCTCCCATGATTCATTTCCATTTCCTGTGTGCTGATGGGCTGGCAGCACAGCACTGATCAGACACACAAACAACACGTGTGCACACGCACACACACACACACACACACATGCACACGCGCGCACGCACACACACACACACACACACACACAAAAGTAGGAACCTCTGCAAATAATGTGGCAGGCAGGTTATTCCTACATTACACCTTTAAATGTGGTGCAGTCTCTGAGGGAGACAACAGGCAAACCAGGACCTGCTGCCCCTTCCAGACCAGTTGTACACCCTGCTGATTCTCTGTGTTCATTGGCTTCTTATCCTTTACCCCTCAAACACTCATACACTGAGAATGGAGAAGCCCACTGCCTACTCAGGTATTTACAACCTGGTCTATAAACACTACAGCTCTCTGGATCCCAATAAATGGAGCCAAAGCAGAAGTACCAAGAAAAGCAGTGGCCACTTGAGACTGGCTCCAATAGTGAGTCATTCCCCATCAGGCCCCAAATTAAAATACCAAACATAACAGCAGGAAAAAACGTGTTTAAAGCCTGGTGCAAAAACAGAGTCTCTCAAGCGTATGACTCTGTTACAGTCTTGTTAACAGAGATATGAGTTAAAGAAACTAAAGCTAACATGTTTAATAAGTTACCTGTTCCAATATACCAAGTAACATGGTTACACATAATAACGGGTATGACTGCTTTTTTTTTCATAACAGATGGGTGCTTGTATGTTCCAGTATGTGTGGTTCAACCGCTGCTAGCGACCTCCTTTGGAGATGTGGTCAAATTAACCTCGAGTCTGCTATGTTCCACAAATTGGCTTTGCCTTTCTAACTATGGTTAGCTACCTCAAAAAAATAAATTTTATGGGAGAATTTAATAGCTCATTCCTGAGGTAGTTACACTATTAGTGCAGACAGTTTAATAACCCAACTTAGATGCTTGTTCACCAACCTCTTAGCGCCTTTTAAGCTCCATCCTCTCATCCAAAAAATTCAAGTTCTGGCTGAAAATAATAAACATAGCGATGTCCAAAATGTTCATGAGCACAAACGGTTACAACACTTTTGGACATTGGTTACAGTTTTTGGAGTGGTCCACAGGGAGTTGAGAGGGGAAACCTGCCACCTCAACACCCAGGCCCACCCTAACAGGTTAGGAGGAGGGCTACTAAGCATGACAGAAAACTGGGGAAGGATACTCACATATCTATAGGAAGGACAAATGTTTAACATACTGAACAAAGAAGAAGAGAGGGTACTGAACTCTGTCAAATTTGGACTTTCTTTATTTCTAGTCTTAAGTGGAGGGTTAGCTTTGATGGCTAAGCTCGAAAATCCCATTGACTAATGATTGGACTGCTGTCGGCTTAAAAGGCCCTCCCCATCCACTATTAGAAAAAAAAAAAAAAAAAACACAAGTACACTACCAGAGTCGAAAAAGTGCAATTTCCAAATCCCCATTACCCTCTCCCTGGGTGGTACAGTTCCCTGTTTTCCCTCCTCTTCCTCCTAAATCTTAGCCTCACACACTTCTAATTAGCCCGGGAAGTGAGAAAGGATTACCCTGCACATTCTTTTAACCTCAACTATCTAGTTTTTTCAGTTTGTTTCTCAAATCACAGAGACGTTAATGGGAAATTTGGCAGTTTAAAAAAGGAGTGTCTACAGTACACCGGATGTACTGTTTAGTAAAACAGTTAAGGGTGAGGACCTGGACACTGAAGCCTGCTGGTAGAGCGGAGGTGATCTGAAGGGTAAAGCAAGGAGCCAAAGTGCAACTGAAACTCTGCTGCCCTGCAGAGGAGAGTCAACCGTATCAGTTGTTAAATCCAAAGCGATATAAAGTGTATTGCATCATATTGTAGCGTATGATATAGCATAGTATGATATCATATCATAACTGGCATTCAATCCTGCCTTTTCTTTTTGTCTGTCTCTCACTGCATGTATAAAGCTATGAACATATCGTTCATGTCTGCTTCTATCTGTTATACACTTTTTTTGTGGTTACTTTTATAAATTTACAAGTTTGCCTGCCTTTGCCAAAGTTTTCATTTTTAGTCCACTATAGGTCATATTTTTACACGTTGAACATCTTTAAATCCAGGGGCTGTTGAATGAATAAATATGTAAATGGAATTGATATGATCTGCAATTATATACCATTTAAGCACCACCATAACCTTCAGGAGTCAGAGTTGTGTCAACACATTGTGATGGTGCACGCTGTGTCAACAGTTCTGTAAAATGACAAGGAGTCATATCTATGCCTCAGGCCAAAATCAATAAAAGGCTCTCACCTTAAACAAATGAAAAAAAATAAATACATAAATAACCTGTGCCACCTGCCTCACATTCTCTCTATTGTTCAATACATACAGTACTATCACTTTCAGTTTCTAACATAAGAGCAATGACTCAGCTTACACAAATTATTGCTCCCTCTGAGCCAACTTATCAATGGTTTACTATGTTATTGCTGATCAATCTCAAACCACTTCAAAGAGTGGAGCATTCCCACCACCATTTCCACACGCCGGCTTAATGCACTTCAGCCCTTCTAGTGGTCAAGTGGTGAGAGGCTTACAAACCAGAACTCCTCATCTGAGTGCACATGTGGAAACAATCCTGGTTGTGTCAATGATAGTGATGTGCATCTGCTTGAGTGTGTTTGCGTTAGTGAACCCAGCACCATCAGATGCAGGCAGGGTTTAATTAGAACTCTCTGTAGTCTAATTTGATTAGTGGAGGCAAAGGAAGATGAAGGCAATTAGAGCTTGGCTATTTCTGCTGCAGGAATAACGTTTCAGCAGAGAGGTGACACCAAATACACACGACTAACACACACAAAGACATCCCAAACTGGGTTCATGTAAGTTCACAACGGCAACGCAAAAGAGCGGAGGTTAGCGTCTGTCATGATGTCTGACTGTTTGACAAGCACTCTGCAAACTAATCCCCCTGCACACACAGCTTTAAAGAAACCCTTTACTGTACCATCCCACTGCTGCCTCTGTGTATACTGTATGTGTGTGTGTGTGTGTGTGTGTGTGTGTGTTGGTGGGGGGGGGGGGGGGGGGGGGGGGGGACTAACAAACCCACATTCAACACAATGCCATACACATACAGCATAGAATCTCTCTTGTGCCAAACGACAGTGCCGACTAGAGGGAGCAGAAGAGAAGGAGAGCGAGAACTAAATGCAGTTCATAAATCATAGTTGCAGGCTACCATAACTCCAGAAAAGCCCCCATTACCTCCCTGCACCTTTTAGCCTATGTCTATAGGAAGAGCGTGTCATTGAGTGAGGGGTTTGTGTGTGTATCTGTGTGTTTCTGAATTTCAGTGCAGGAGAATCAAATGTCCTGAGTGTGATAAAGACCTTATAAAGTCACTTGTCATGGCTTTATTCAGAGGATAGATTTGAAAGATCCTGGAAAACCCATTTCTATCAGCCATTGGATTAATGTATGGATACAAATATTCAATCATTCAATTACAGCAAAGATTTGTTGTTTTTTTTAAATAACATATATATGTATGTTATTAAACCCCCCACAACAAATCTATATCTATCTATCTATCTATCTATCTATCTATCTATCTATCTATCTATCTATCTATCTATCTATCTATCTATCTATCTGTCTGTCTGTCTGTCTGTCTGTCTGTCTGTCTGTCTGTCTGTCTGTCTGTCTATATATATATATATATATATATACCGGGGCTATACATATATAATGTTTATGTATAGCCCCGGTAAGTACCCCTTTAAATCCACAACACTTTTTTTGGATTAAAAACCAGAAAGAGTCTGTAGAAGACGTTTCTAACATCATTGGGCAAAGCTGGCTGTTTCCCCCTGTTTCTGGTTGTAATGCTAAGCCGAGATAACCGATTGATAAGGGTTGCTTCTTGATAACTATACAAACATGACAGTATCAATCGTTTAACATTACTTTCTGAAAGAAAGCCATATAAATATATTTGCCTTAGATTCCTACCAATTTCTTCCCGCTGTTTTCATTATGCTAAGCTATGTTAGCTACCTGTCAGGGTTTGTTTCAAATTAACCTTTCACTCTAACCTTGTTAGACATAAACAGACATAAAAGGGCTTTCAATCTTCTCATCTTACCTTTAGAAAGAAGCCAGATAGTCCCATTCTTCAAAATAAAACACTTCTCTAAGAGTCAGGGCATTTTAACCTACATAAGCATGAAGACTTAAGAAGTCGGCAAGGTTATGCAATTCCTTTAAGTAATACAGTTTGAATGCCAAAGAAAATGTAGTCTATAAAGGTTCTCACAAGTGTAGCTACTAATGTGTTCATGCTTGTGTATTTCTGGAAGTCCAACGTCACTGTTGCTGGTAGGTGGCTTGTATCCAGAGACGAGCCGGGGCCACAGGTGTGAGGGGTCAGGGTTTAACAGCTCAGGGTTTACGAGGAGGCTAAAGGGGGCAGCCGGTTAGACGCGCCACCACCGACCTTTACAGCCGAGACCGTGGCAGTGCCACCTGCGGACTGGCGTGGAACAGATGCCACATTGAGAACAGGTCAGAGCTTTTACAGCCAGGGCAGAGTCAGCGAGGAGGAGGAGAGAGAGAGAGAGAGAGCTAGAGTGGGAGAGAGAAAGGGTGAGGGAGATGGCAGTCCATCATTGTGACTGCTTTACTGCTGCTACTGCCATCTAATGACAAGAGCTGTCAGAACACATGGAGAGGGAGGGATGGAAGGAGTAAGCTGCAGAAGGGGAGTAAAACAGATAAATGGATACAATGATAGAGTGAACAGGGGATGAACGCACAGAAGGGGGAGGAGAAAGATGGAGAAAGTCTGGTGACACTTGAGTTGATGTTAGCATAAAGAGAGTGGTAGATGCAGAGTGGAGATTTGAAGAAATTGATCGGAGGAAATGGCCTTTCAAGGAAAGATACTGTAGTGAATTGGATATAATTATTCCAATACTGCAAGGATAATCGACTAACACAGTATGGACTCCTCGGCTTGCTCAGTAAATGACTGCTCTCGCTTTGTTTGAGGTTATCAGTGTGTGATAGCAGATGTCTAATATGCACATTTTTAAAGGTAGATTGCTCTTAACACACACTCACACACTCTTCTCTGCTCCTGAACGAGTGCTCAGTAATCACCAGTGATTAGTCCACACTTTGATCCAGGGCTCAACACCTAGAATGGCTCTCACACGTATTGATTACTCTCGTGTGCATGTGTGTTTGTATGTGATGAAAAGGGGGCTTTTTGTCCGTGTTGCTGTGTTCTTAAGAAATTGATTTTGACACAGGGAGAGAAAGAAAAAAGATCACAACAATGAGACTCTTGATGCCCTGGATTTGTTTATTCTTTACATCAAGGTTAATGCTGTCCTAGACATTTGGTTGCATGTAATTTCTTTTGTCTCCAGCCCTTTAAGGGGGACTGGTTTTTAAATTGGTTTCCGAGCTGAAATCACTCTATGGTTTCAACTAAAAAGGTGAGTTAGGTAGTATTTAGTTATTTAAAGTGATTATTGGGTTTATACAGTGGATTAAAATCAAGTCAATAGCTAATCGTACAGTAGAAAATGGTCTTGCTGCTGTATGGAGAAGCTGGTCGAACTAAGAACAAGGAAGATAACCTTGTTCCAATATGTATGTATATTATAAAATAAATACTAATATGTCTAATGTAAAACAGGCCTACATGTAAAAAGTACCAGTTTCAGCGTACACAATATTTTGGGTTATTTTCACTCTAAAGTTAGAATTCCACTCTGCTTCTCGTCTTCTACTGTTTACTTGTGATAGGTTCTCCCTCCAAACATCTTCAATTGAACTCCAAAAAACCCCAATTAATCCCTTGAAGTTTTAACGTGAATCTCCAGCGTTTTCTAAAAAAAGAAATACACTTGTGAGAAATAACTGATGCTTCTCAGTTTCACAGCTTTGTTCACAACACCAAACCTTTGTCAGTCTGTGGCTTCTTACAACAAAACATCAGCCCTTCCTACTCTTTAACCTCACTTCCTCTTTTTCCTCTTTGCCTTGGTGGTTTGTGGTTTCAGCATGACTTTTTTTTTGCTCTTGTTTTTCTGCCTTGCACTCTCTGCCCATTCTACTTTCTCTAACTCCAATTTTTCTGTTTTTCATGCTTTACCCTGAGGCTATAAGTGCAGACGGATTTGGGGGGAAAACAACAACAACCTGAAAGCAATCCCATCTATCTGAGTAGTCAACTTGAATACAAGCCCACACAACACACTTAAACCAGAAAGATATGCAGACAAATGCAAACAGGCATCACAAACAAAACACATGCACCCCACACATAAGAGGTTTAAAAAAGGTTTTTATCTCTTTAAAGGAGGGAGGCTGGATAGAGGGAGAAAGAGAAGGGAGGAACAGACAACAAGAGTCAAGAGTCAGAAGGAGTATCAAAGTGAGGAGGAGGAGGAGGAAGAGGAGGAGGAGGAGGAGGAGGAGGAGGAGGAGGAGGATAATGAGAAAGAGTGACCATGAGCCATCCTCCATTTTGAAGCGGTTGTTCCCTCTGCTTCACCTCAGCTGTGATGTAGATGCAACTCTAGTTCAAGTGCCTTTTTTTCCCCTTAAACACACCTTCTGTTCTGTTTCATCCTGTGTCATACCACACACACACACACACACACACACACACACACACACACACACACACACACACACACACACACACACACACACACACACACACACACACACACACACACACACACACACACACACACACACACACACACACACACACACACACACACACACACACACACAACCCAGTCCCCTTCATTTAACCCAACCTTTTTTTTTTGTTGTCAAATAATCATGGTGAACTAGCATGTGTCTGACATAGTCTCCAAGGCAACGGCGGTTAAGACGGTAAGGCAGGCAGGGGCTCATTCACAGGCTGAATGAAAGAAGGGGGGAGAGAAGACGCAACCCATGGTGTGGGACAAACACACACACACACACACACACACACACACACACACACACACACACACACACACACACACACACACACACACACACACACACACACACACACACACACACACACACACACACACACACACACACACACACACACACACACACACACACAAAATAAGAGAGATACACACTGAACTGAACCACTGCTGGCCACTGTCACGACCAACACCTTCTCTCTGTGCTGCCCTCCTGGAGGCAAGGTTGGAGTCGCGTTGTTTTGGAGAGATCACAAGATGTAACACAAACCCACACTAAGGACAGGGAGGATTGCAGATACGAGAATGACAAGAAGGATGAAGAAGAAAAGAAAGATAAGGAGGTAAATGAAGGAGATCCCTGAGTGGGAGAGGTGATCTGACAGAAAAAGGCCCCAAAAAACAGGGAAGGAAGGAGAGGAGAATTTCCCATCAGAATTTACAATAAAATGTTTCCTTTCCTTATATTTTTTTATTGCATCTCTAATTTTACATCTATCTGTTTTTCTCTCTCTCTCCCCTTGTTCTTGCTCTCTTTTGCATTGCTCTGTTTGATCTCACCATCACCACTGGGTGTAAAGCAGTGTCAGAGGCACATGTATGGAAAGTACTACATTGAACCCTTACTCTGCTTTAATATGACCCCCTCTCTGTCACACCTACATCTCTGTGTTGTTTTTCCTTTCTTTATCTTTTTTTTTTCTCACACAGCAGGCGCTCTGTGGCTTTTACTTGCACATCTCCATTTCAAAACCCTCCTCCTGAACAAGAGAGGAAGGCTTGCAAGACAGAGAAGACGCAGTGAAGACTGGAGCCGTGCTGAAGTGCAAGTGCAGAACAAAAAGGAAACAGTGAAGTGCAGCACATCAAAAAAAGTGTTACAATTTGCATGTCAAGGTAAAAGTAAGAAAGTCGAAATGCAGAAAATGCTTAAAATGTTTGAAAAGGTCTCTTTAGATGGTGCTGGTTACAAGCTACAAGCTGAAGTGGTGACAGTCACCACTGTGTCACCACTTCTCAGCTCCTCAGTTTACTCATCTACTTAAAATTATTGTGTGTTTGGTGAGACAGAGAATTGATTGGCTGTTCCCATAACAGATGTTTTTATGGTTGAGTAAATGAGTTTACACATCTTGGTTTTTCCTGGACTACTTATTAAATTAATTGCACAATTCAACACCTTCCTCTATAATTTTCGATCTTTATTGCATTAACCTGCCTTAATGGTAACACTATTCATAAAACCAAAATTAAAACTAATGTAGGATATGAAAGATGATTTTGGTGAAGTTAAGGAGGAAATAAAAATAAAAGCATAGCATGACAAGTTGATAGAAAAAAAGCCGAAAGGCGGATACAACGCAAATGGACTGGTACTGTTTGATAGTGCTGAAAGTCTAACAGATGGAGATGAAAACAGTCCTAATAAATACCACAGTTAATACACAGCAGTGAGGCTGGCGGTAGAGAGGTCCAGTAGATCAGGCACAGGGGTTTGTAAAGTGAAATGTAAGGGACAAAACCACAACAATGTTGGTAATGGTCTAACTGAACACTGTACCTGCTGACTGAAGCACATACATAATTCATGGCAGCTAAGTGTAGCCACTTCTACTATAGGGAGACAACAATCACACTCACATGAAAACACACATCGACCAGAGGACAGGCACCTTTGAAAAGGATGTTAGATTTAAAATTAAACAGACTGTCAACAGCAATAAGCCTGTGTGAGTTCTATGCTGAGAGGAGTTCTGAATCAGCCATCTCTGCATACATTTGGCACAATGTGGTGCATCTATTTTTGTCAACTTCACAGGTGTTTAAGTGCACAACATGAATGCTTAACAAGCGAGGAGCTGGGGAACATGAATATATGCATGGAGATAATTCCATATGAATACACAAAAATAAACGCATAATAAAAAAGAGATATGGTAGATTTAACTGAAAAAACAAACAGGGTAGCAGATTATTATTATCTTCTTAAGGTCCTCTCACTTCATCCTCCCTGTCTGTCACTCTCTTTCCCTGCCCTCTCCTGGTCGTCCTCTCCACAATCAGTGCCCAGTGAGGCGTGAGACGCACTTAAGCGCCGACCGGCAGTAACCTCACGCTGCCCTTGTACTCACTCATTTTCACACACACACACACACGCACACACACACACACACACACACACACGCACACACACACACACACACACACACACACACACACACACACACGTATGCATACAGGCACAGACACAAAGACACACACACACACATATACAGATCAAACAAACAAAAACATACATTTGCCTCTTTTTTTCGAGTCTTTGCTATGCTGAATAAAACACACGCTGCCACTTAGCGTCCTAGTTACCTGCTGACTTCTTCGCTGATAAAGGCCTGAGAGCTTTGAGAAACAGAGTGAGAGCTGCTGTCAAACAACATTACCAGCCCTGGATCTCAGGTTCCAACCTCAGGACCAGCAGCACAAAGACAAGCGTCTCCTCAGATGCACTCAATGAGCTCAAACACTCGCGTTCACTTTTTAAACACACACATACAAGTGTACTCTAATGTCTATACTCTGCAACATGCACAATGGATTTTAAAACATAAAAACACACCAAAATTACAATTCTTTCGTCAAACAGAATTGTTATTTGCTTACCTGGCAAGTAGTAAAGCGGTGCTTTTAGTCCAAACATGGTTATTGATTAAGAGTCATGAAGAGAGAGAGGAACTTCTGTGAGCTGGTAGGCAGCGTCCTGTCCTGGATGACTGAGCGAGAGAGGGACTGTACCCTCACAGCCACCCAGAAACAAGGATTTGTGTGTGGGGAAGCTGGGCTGGGACTCAGCCTGTCATCCCCGCTCTCTAGTCCTCGCTAACCAAGCGTGAGGCTGGGACCGCCCAGCCAGCTAGGACACACACATGCACACACACACACACACAGACAGTCACACAGATAAACGCAGACAGACTGGTGCGTGGGTCAACCCCCTGAGCACACCCCGGCTCCTGACCCCCTAGCTGTCGCTCCTGATCCCTCTGGGTGAAGGGTCACACACACACATTCGCTGTCCGTTTTTAAAAAGGAGCAAAGGCAGAGTGCTTCCTCTGACTCTTTCTTTCGCTCACGCAAGAACACACACAGGGAGACGGGACAGCCGGAGAGATGTAAGAGCTTGCAGTCCAGTGCCAAGAAAAGGTGAAAGGAGGCAAGAGGGAGGATAAAATACAGGCTGGATAAATCCTGCAGACGAGAGCGACGACTGAATCCTGGGTCTGTCTTTTATCCCTCTATCCAAGAAAGATGATCAGAGGAGAAGCGCTCTGCTTCCTCCGCTACTGCTGCCACTCTCTCTCTCTCTCTCTCTCTCTCTGTGTTTCTCGCTCTCTCATTTTCTCACCCTCCCTTTTTTCACCCTCTCTTTCACGCTGATACGGAGAGAGAAGGAGGTGGAGGAGAGAAGGAGGGCAGAATGAACTCCCTGCAGGCAACAACACAGCCAGATAGCAAGAAAGAGTGTGTGTGTGTGCATGTGTGTGCATGTGTGTGTATTGTGTGTGTGTGTATTGCGTGTTTATGTGTGTGTATTTGTGTGGTGTGCATGTGTGTATGACGGGGGTGGTGTTGGTGTTAGAGGGAACAGAGAAAGACGAAGCGCGGGTGCAGATGAGGGAGTGAATAACCCTGTCCGGTGCAGATGCTTCAGCAGAGGAGGAAAGTGGTCACAGTTCAGTTTGAAGTCAGGGTGGCAGCTGATTGGCCGGCCCTGGTTACAGCAAGAGGCCACGAATATCTAGGGAGCATCTGTTCACACCGTTTCAGACAGCAGGAAAGTAAAAAGCAATGGAGAGTGCAGGGATGAGAGTGCCGTGGGTCTTCAAGGGCAGCTCACAATAGAACAGCTACGTGTATGGAAAAGGAAAATCTAAAAGATCCCCCGCCTCCGTTCTTTCCTCTGAAAATAAGAGTCCTCCTCATCTCTGTCTGCGAGTGTGTGGGTGCGTTTGTGTGTCCGTCTAGGAAAACTTGGCTTGTGCAGCCTAGTGCACAGACTGCTCAGCATGCTGCGCTGACAGCAGACTTTCCCCCCTTCTCTCTCTCTCTTCATAACACACACACACACACAAATATACACACAAACCTGAATGTGGCGGTGGCAGCACACGGGTGAGGAGTTAACTATATCTTTTGGGATGCGGCCATCCCAAACAAAAGCAAGAAAACAGCGGGAGAAGGGGGCAAGAGGGAGAAAGAAGGTAGGAGAAAGGGAGAAATGATGGGGAAATAGTCAAGCAGGACAGTTTACCCTGAGGGCTGACTTGCTCTCAAGCCCATTCTGTGAGACTCACAGCGGGGGAGAAAGAGTGAGGGGGAGGGCGGGGGGAGGAAGATGAGAGTTTAGCGAGGAAGAGGATGGAGGCAGATTGAGGGGTCCTAAACTCCAAGAAACAAGCACAACAAGCACAGTCAGAATAAGTGGGAGGCATGCTCACAGGCAAATGGGTTAAATAACCGCTAATAGGGACTGATGATTGAAGGAAGAAGGAGAGACAGGCGGAAGGAGAAAGCAACGGGGGGGGGGGGGGGGGGGGGGGGGGGTTCATAGATCCGAGGATAAGGAGGGAGATAGAGGGGGAGGGGAGTGGGGAAATCATTCCATGAACAAAGCCCTTTTTATTTATACAAAGACAGGAAATCTACAAATGTTTAATTAAGAACAGTGTGTTTAGATGTGTGTGTGCTTTAATGACAAATATGATGGCTTTTGCGAGACCCTGTATATTGTTATTACAGTATGTACTGTGCCGATTGTGTGCAAACAACACTCATTATCTTTGTTGTAAGCCATGTGCGTGCTTCTGTGCTGTTTTCGCACAGGTGTGTTTGTGTGTGAGGTACGTGTTGAAGTGTCTCACACCTTGTGAGACAGGTTGGGAGGTGATGAGTCCGTCCCCCCCTCCGAGGTGCTACATGACCAAGTCTGATAACAATTTGACAGACAGAGACAAAGACTAGAAAAATACAGCAGAGTTTGCATTAGGTGAAGATGAAAAATGACAAAAAACAAAACAAAAAAAAAAACAGTGGCTTTGCTGTTTAAAATGTGTTTAAAAGGAAAACGGTTTCTCCAGACTTTTGATTTCTTTTACATTATCAGAGGTGGCACATTGTCATTTACAAACTATTAAATATTATTATTTTTTTAAATTATGTCATATCTCACTTTGTTCACTAATGGTCAATGTTCATACTCAAACAAAAATATTTGTTTGGTGTTATGCCCGTTCAATATCTGTTTTTTTAATAACTTACAAATGGTTTATAACAAACAGCTGATTTAGTTCAGAGTGTGAAAAAACAACAACATGGATTACAGCAAGCTAACTAACAAACTACACATCCATCTTTGAGCGATTTCACATGGGACTCATGCTACGTTCCATTTACCTTGGAACTGGGAAGTCGGCGCTGGGAATGATGTCACATCTGAGTTAAGCGTGTTGCAGTTGCAAGTCGGAAAAGCAACATGGACACCTCCATGAGTACTTTGTGTTGTGAGCTACTGCCAGATGATAACAATATACGTGATAGTTTGTGCAGAAAAACAACATGACAACATGTCCACAGAGAGAACGTGCACAATACTATCGGTGTGATGGATTTAATCACATCAAAAGAGGAGCAAGCGGCTAATAAACACTATAGTTACAGCTTTAACGTACGGTTGATGCACGTAGCAGCCATGTTGGATTATAACTCGGACAACTCTTTCCGACTAGTAAATACGACTTCAGGGGGCGTCCCAGTTGACACTTCCGACTGGGAACTCGGAATTTCCCACTTCCCAGTTCAACTGGAGACAGCGTCAATCCCTGGTCTCCTAGTCCCAGTGTGGTTTGGTCTGTCCCTCACTCTCAAGCTGACATTATTCTTCTTTCGACTTTGTCACTTTCAGGAGGTTTTTCTTGGATTGAATTGGTATTGTTGTGAACGGTGTTGACCTCAACTTATAAAAGACCATGAGTTTGAAGAGCAGATACAGATTTCATTTCCAGTGACGGGTCACAAAGACAGTAGAGGGCGTTAATGAGAGCACAAAGTCACAGTTAGTGCCTGATAGTACGTATTTTCATGGATTCATTCATCTTGATACATTTGTGGATATATCTTTTAATTGTGTCAACCATGTAAGAGTAATTCTTTTAGGTGTGTGAAGATGTACTACATACATGTGTAAGAGATCTTATTACAGTAGTAGCAGAGTTATATTTGGTTTGGAGCCAAGTGTCTGTTGTTGTCTGAGAGATTTAGCTTAACATAGATGTTTGACATTTGGGTCAAGGAGATGAGTTCTTCATGCCTTATACAGAGTGAAGTATTTGTGGGCTGTCTTTCTAACTGAATATAAGGAACACTGTGAAGAAGAATACTTGGCCAGTGATCGTGAGATCCTGGTCAGCACGGGTCCAGTGACTGCGGAGTCCTGGTTCACTAGCATGTGAGATTGTGAGCCGCATGCCAGTAACTGCAAGGTTCTGGTCATGAAGCATGTCTGAGCTATTGTTTGTTATGTTATTATGTTATTTGACCATGGATAAATAAATCTAAGACGATCCACAAGTCTGTTTGATAATGTCCTAATCATTCATTTAACATAGATACAGAAACCCCTACCGTTTCAGTGGAATCACGAATTGATTCCAAACTTACAGTGCCTTGAAATGAAACCACGTGTTCAATGATAGAAGTGGACATTGACAGGTACCGAAAACAAATAATTCATTTTCTTATAAAAAGTCGTACAGCTTATAAAAGGGAAAGTAATGCCAGAGAACAGCTATCATCCTCAGATCCTCCTCATCCTCCTTTAAGGTGGTGTATTGATTCACATTTGACAAGAGCACTGCCGAAGAAAGCACGTACACACGCGCACATTTACACACACCCTGAAAGGCTATAAAAGCTCCCTGGGGAACAAGGTGATGTGTGTGTGTGTGTGTGTGTGTGTGTGTGTGTGTGTGTGTGTGTGTGTGTGTGTGTGAGAGAGAGACTGAAAACACTGTGATCAAGGGGTAACAGAGAGCTCGAGAAGAGAGAGGAAGGAAGATGGGGAGAACAAAACAAGTGGAAAAGAGGGTGTTTCGAAAAGACAGATGAAAACAGGACTGAAGGGAGGGCACAGCAGCTGACAAAGATGAGGATCAAAACAGAAGAAGAAGAGGAGGAGAGGGAGAGAGAGACAAAGAGGGAGAGGAAGGGAGCATGAGGGATCTCTCTCACACACATACACATAAACCTGCTGTACTTACTTCCAGTCAATTGTCTTCCCTACCCCCCCATACAAATATAATCACTCTCTCAATCGCTGTGTGTGTGCATGTGAGTGTGTGTGTGTGTGTGTGTGTATGTATGTATGTATGTTGGAATGGGTTGAAAGATGGTCTGTCTTCTTCCACAGCAGGGGAAGCAAAGATAAAGCATTACCATAATCTTTCCCCACCACACACAGCCCTCTAGAGCCACACACACACACACACACACACACACACACACACACACACACACACACACACACACACACACACACACACACACACACACACACACACACACACACACACACACACACACACACACACACACACACACACACACACACACACACGTAAACTCCTGTGCAAATTAACAAAAAAAACCTAAATATCTCATGTCTTTATGTGTTATATATTGAGCCTACAGTATGTCAAGCTGATTGAGTTACCTTTTTTATAACAACCATAATTGCTTAACACAAGTAAAGCACCAAGGTATCAGCCATCTTTATGTTGTGTTTAAATCCTGTATGGTTAGGCATTTAAAAGCACTGTACCTTTTTAATCCCAGACAGGAAGCAGTTTGTTGTTGTTTTAATGAACACAATGTTCTAAGTAACTATTTTTTTTAAAGTATCTAAATTACCATCTGCTTAAACAGCCTGGGTTACAACTCTTTACTGTGATGTGCATTTCTGTGCAAAACACTGGTCATAAAGATTGGATGGGCCTTAAATTTAAATGATGACATTCAATCAATCAAACAAGTCTGAAAAAGGTGAAGTAATCTCTATTTGACTGTGTCAACAATATTATTCAAGATTTTCTATTTAAAGAAATTAATTAAAGGTAATATTTTATCAAAGTTTGATGGTCTAGATTGAGGTTTTTAACGGGCCTGATTCTCCTAAAGGACTGCCAATTGCATATGTCTGCTGTGAGGTATATTGCTGAGTGACAGATAAAAAAAGAATAAAAAAAGAATAGTTTTCATTCAAAACAAAGGTCAGGCCCCTGTGCCAGAGCGGTACATTAAAAATTAAATCAAATCCAGAGGCCAATTCATAATATCAAATGTACACTGTTTACATGCTATATATATATATATATATATATATATATATATATATATATATATATATATATATATATATATATATATATATATATATATATATATATATATAGTGAACACTAACATCACCTTTTTTTAGATACAGTATATGTCGCTATGTATCACATCTGACCAGATAAGATATCTCATCACCCATCACTAACCCCCATTTGCAGAGACCCGCACCCGCAAACACACATTTAGCCTGACCCCTCGCTGGTGATTAGAAGCCTGTGAAGTGTGGGTGAGCACATGTGCATGTGTATGTGTGTGTGTGTGTGTGTGTGTGTGGGGGGGGGTCTTTGTGTGTGAGATGCTTCTCTCCGTATGCTAATCATAGCCTAGGACTGAGAATTAATTTGCAAATGTGTCATTACCCATCAGGCTCAACAGCAATAACCCTGCAATTACACAACTCTCGCCTGGCCAGCTGAGCACCACACGCGCGCGCAGGCAGGGAGGCAGGCAGGCAAATGTATGTGCACACAAGTGAACACAGCCACACATACACTCACATGCTGCTTCGAACAAAAAGCTTAGATTTAAAGATGCATTTCTCAGTACCACGGAAGAGAAAAAAGGTGTACTGTAAAACAAGTAATATTGTGTGTGTTTACGGTGTAATCGCAGCTCCTCACCTCAGTGTCAAGACAGCGACACCAAGGTCAGCTGAGCACTTTCACACACTCCTGTTTCTTAGCAACATTATCCAGGAGTGTGGCCTGTCTAGGAACCTCAGAGGCATCGCACACACAACGCCTTCACTCAACAGATAACTGAGCAATGCATGTGTGGATTTGGGTGTGTGTGTGTGTGTGTGTGTGTGTGTGTGTGTGTGTGTGTGTGTGTGTGTCCGTCTGTTGCTACATGAGTTTTAAGCACTTACCTGTGAAGTGAAGGGTCAGGATCAGAGGTGAAGTATGCAGCAAGCGAGAGGAGGAGGACGACGATCGACATGAAAAAGAAAAGAAGAAAACACAAAGCTGTGAGGATAAATACATTATATATTTATTTTCAGCAAGAAAGTATGCTGCAAGCTGAGAAGAAAACCCTGAATTCAAAAGTGGACTAACATAACACAGGCCCCTAGATGTCATTGAATAGTGGCATGGCAATTAAAAAAATATGTTTCTGAAATAGTCCATGGTTAATTTATCATACCATAAACTTACAGAACACCAGAACATCATCTGAAACCATACTTACAGAAACTAACACACATACACACTTAAATATGAAAGGGTTTTTATTTATCACCCAACGTTTATCATTTATCTACAGTTTTTTATTGTTATTGTTTTTGGAACAACTAGTGCGAGATGACTTTTGAGGTCTAAAAAAAATATCTAATGAACTTCTAAAATGAGTTGAAAGAACGGGCAAAAAAAGAAAAGATTCATGGTTGTCCAGTGGGTGGACACATTGTGTGCAGTGTGTCCATGAGGGAGAGAGCAAAGGAGCGTATGGCAGTGTACACTGTGCACTGCCTTGACCTTGAAATCAGACAACACCTCTGAAACAACAGACAGTTGACCATGGGACGTTAGAAGGGAACGTTTTTCAAAAGGGAAACATAATTCTTTTAAATAATGTATATATTTTCTGTGATCATTCACTAAAAATATCAATATTTTGACTGGACAATGCAATCACACACGAAGAGAGAGAGAGCAAAACGTGGACGTGATGTTCATAAAAAGAAGGAAGAGTATATGCTCACAAAAGCAACATTTACATCAACAGTGGCGGTAGCTTCGACTGTACTGATGGAAGAACAACATCAGTTTATGTTACTGTATTGATTCAAGGTTGAAAGTTCAACATATTTCTTGTTCTAGAGGGCAGGCATGTACAACAAGGAGAGAGCTTTTTCTTTCTTTCCATCCTTTATTCATTCTTTTTTGTTACATTTGATTCAGTTAGTTGCAAATATAACACTCAGTTCAAACAATTCAAAAGACTTACAGATTTCAGTCAGAAGCAAAAGGATTGTTTGCAGTAGAAAAACACATGCTTTTAAACACATGCTCCGTTTTCAAGTTACAGTATATACAGTCACTGTGGTGACTGTTTTTCTTATTTAAGAGAATATCGCAGGTAGAAGACACCAGTGATATAAATCATAGGAGAATGACTTGACAATACGAAATCCATAAATATATAAACCACAGGGTCTCCTGGAGACATTTTGCTCTCTTTACTTCCACATTCGAATGTGACCTCACATGGGCGAGTCCCGATGAATCGTTCTCTGTTTAACATTGATGAACATGAATCCCAGAGTCACTCCTGTCTATGAAGAGGAAGAAAATATGTATTTCTATACATATGATAGTCCACTGGCTTATTATTATGAACCTCTTAGATGTGATAGAGAGCAGAAACAGGGCAGGATTAGGAGGAATAACGGCCTCAGGAGAGCAGTTGAGTTGTGGTGTGAGGAGAGATGTGATTAGGTGGCAACTGGCATTCAGCTTTTAGTCCACAGCAACACTATGAAAGTCCCTCCACATCAGTTATTCTTACCATGCAGCATTGATGAACACTTTACAAGGAAAAAGACACTTCAGTAAAGACCTGAAGTGATTCAAATCTTAAACCAAGAGTGAATGCTTTGCTCTTATTTTGACAAAAAAAAAAAAAAGAAGACGTTTTTCTCACACCTGATTCTAGATTAACTCGCTCATTCAACGCATGATTTGTGCAGCCTGGATAGCCCTGTGGACATTCTCCAGACAGTCTCTTGATGGCGTCTTCAGGGGCCTCTCACATTTTTTCTGCCTCTGAGAAGACTCACTTTTTAATATTCACAAATCAGGCCTGCACTCCTCGTGCTCTCCAGAATCCTGTCACTCCTGATTTAAAGTGGATTTGCCTTTTAAATGGCTGCTAGCCCTTTTAGTGGCTGACACTCACAAACACACAGACGAACACACACTCAAGGGAGCCAGGTGGGGAGAGCTGACCAAAGCTGACAGCCTGATGTGCCGTCATATCATATCCCTCCCACAATGCCTTGTGGCACACCTGCTTTCTAGCGCAGACAACAAAAGTGTCCCTGTTTCTCAGCCGAGGGAATGCATCTCACCACACGTCTCCGCTCTGATGAGGCTTTTTATAGTTGCTCAGCTCTCTTACCTGCATCTACCAGCCCTTCATCTGTCTCCATATCAAACACACCAGATCTGCTGCCTCTCAGCGAGCCCTGCGTTATTAGACACAAGAGCAGAATGCCACAGACAAAGTACTGAACCAGAACGAGAAGGAGGTAGGGAGTCTTTAAAAGCGTTGCTCATTTGATTAACAAATATGCGTGCATGTGGGCTGTATTCTCCTGCATGCAGTGTGTGTGTGTGTGTGTGTGTGTGTGTGTGTGTGAGTGCTCACGGGGCGTATCTGGGTATGGGTGTGTGAAATGGCCCTGGAGCAGGTGTGCAGTATGCAAACACGGCTCAGGGAACCTAGAGAGCAGACGCAGCAGGAGAATCCTGCTTTACAGCAACATGCCGCAAAGAAGCTGACAACAGGCTGACAGGGTGGTATTGCACACACACACACACACACACACACACACACACACATTAACACACGTTTATGTATATGCAGAAAGAAGAACAACCCACACAGCCTAGTGGACTTGATTTAATAATTAATTGTGTGTACGCATCCACACACTACAAGCCCACACAAAGAGCTGCCGGCGGTGCATTTTTCGCCTGACTTGTGCTCTCCTGTGACATTTTCTCATTGGCTTGTTTGTCTCAATTATATGTGCTTATTGGACAGAGATGGTTAACCCATTAACTAACACAGGAAGAGTGAGAGAGACAAACAAGCAAGAGAGAGAGAGAGAGAGAGAGAGAGAGAGAGAGAGGGAGCTGGATTATGGTTTCAACCAGCCTGAGGCAAGTTGTGAATCACACAACTGTACGAGGCCACAAACATGGGCTGGTCTGGCCGGACGCCAAGCAAATACACAGGTTGTAAACACACACACACGCACACACACACACACACACACACACACACACACACACAACCAGGCAGCAGAGAGCAGATGACAGGGCAGCAGAGTACCAGCACCTTGGGGCCTGTTGGAGGGCCTGAGTTGACCTTCTCCACTCACAAATGTGCTTCCTGATTTAACACACTCTTCTCGGCAGCAGTTTTGTGTGAACGAGTATTGTAACAAAGAGTAAACCAACATATGTGTGTGTTTGTGGGATAGAAAACTGTGTGTGTGTGTGTGTGTGTGTGTGTGTGTGTGTACGAGAGGAGGCTGCCCTGCCCTGTGTCAGACCTCTGCTGTGTTCAGTAAGTGAGGCGTGCTAATACTGCGTGTGCTCAGGTTTCACGCATCAGCACACAGTCGAAGAGACTTACCCGAGGTCACAGACTGTCAAACCCCACCTCCCCCTCCTCACCCCTACTGCTTTCTCTCCTCTGTGACTCAATCCTTCTTTTTCTCCCACTAAACACTTTACCTTTAGCAAAGCTTCAGCGCTCCGTCTTTCAGTTTCCTTTTGCTCCCCCCCCCACCTCCTCCCTCACTCTGCATCTTTCAGTCGTCCCTCCTCCTTACTCCCCCGAGGATTCCATCAGGCTCAGTCTTTTAGTATCTTTAATGTCTTTTTACCTGTCAACAGAGGAGAGAATGTGCGAGCAGCTCCCCAACAAAGGAAAAACACCCTCCTGTCATCTTAGAAAATTCTGCAGGGATGAGGGGGGAGGGGGGGAGAAGGAACGAGATAACACAGGAAGCGGAGTGAAAAAGGGAAATGTTGAGGGAAGGGGACAGAAAATGAGGCAGAGGGAATGTTGCAGTGTTACTATGTGTTAAATAAAGAGAAGCTGAGCAAGAGAGCGGTTTGACAACAGCAACATGTCTTAAACACGCGGCCCATTAACACCATACGGTCAAACAACTCATCTGATTTTTTTGACCTCTGTGCAATGAGCTCTTGTTTCTTTGACAATGAGCGACTCATGTTTGAGGTATCAACCTCTTACACATACAAAACAGAAAAACATTCACGCACGACCTCTCCTGCTACAGACATGAGTCCTCAGCAGCTCAGTTCAGCTCTGCCACACTCCATAACAACACACATTCACACGGGATAAAGCCATAAGCCATACAATCCAATAGGCACCTCACTCAATCTGTGACTGTCTCTCCATCCCATGCCCAGTGTGTGTCAGTCTGTGTGTGTTTGTGTGACTGAATCCTCTTCTATTACTAATCTGCTGGCACAGCAGCCGTCCTCAGCGCTGCATGCCCTCCTCTTCGTATTATTCCTGGATTAGCTTGTGTGTTAGCCTAGCTGCAGCCCACAGCCCGAGCTGGAGAGAGGCAGCCATCTTAGAACAATGCCTATTGATGAAAAACTAAGAGGCTTGATTGGATTAATCATCTCTCCTTATATCCCTTTTTTCCTCCCCTTCCCTCGCTGTCCCTCTTTGTTTCCTTTCCCCTTCTGTTTCTCGTCTGTCCTTCCGCCTTTTCCTACTTCCCTTCAAAGCTCAATAACACTTCCTCGTTTCTCCCCGGTGATAAGACATTGCTTTTAACGCCCTCTTGTTGGATAATGAACGCAAATAACAGGCTGTAGGTTTTATGGGGGCACTTCAAGGTATAAGTAAACATCTAATTAAAATGAGAATCAAATAGCTTCTGACTACTGCAGTGTCGTTACACATTTTACATTACAGTAAGTGGAATGTCCCTCCTTGATGAGTGAGTACGCTGCCTCTGATACCAGCTGATTATGATGAAAAACAAAGTGCGTTATCATATGCAAGATGTTGAGAGGGAAACAGGGAGAGGAGATAGATATATGAGGGTCTTTCTTTCTATGAAACACATGAAGAACAGCTGCCAAATAGTGAGGCAGAGTAGAGAGGAACAGGGGTGGATCTCTGCAGATTTGGCCTGCGTTTAGCCAGGGCACTCCACCAAGTGGCAGTCACTACCCTGGGCGGCCTTTTGGCCCGCTGTCCCCACCAATCACATTCCAGCCCTGACTTTGCCAGCTAAGGCCCAGAGCAGCCGTCCAGTATGATGCCAGACACACACACACACACACACACACACACACACACACACACACACACACACACACACACACACACACACACACACACACACACACACACACACACACACACACACACACACACACACACACACACACACACACACACACACACACACACACACACACACACACACACACTGGGGAAACCACAGCTTAAACAAACACTGCAGTCGGCTCCACTTTCAAACACGGATAACAACTGAATTAACACTGTATGATCCTGTGCCAAAGCAGAAGGATGCACCTTTATACATTCAAACAAACACACACATGAACAAGTATGGACGCAGACAATTACATGTACACACAAATACACACACAAGGGCCGTTTTGGTTGGAGTTATCGATCAGCATAGTTCTCTTTTGTGGCTCTGTTTCTCTCTCACTCAGTCTTTTTTTTTGCTTCTGCAAAGATAAAAGCAAACGACTGTCTCATGCTGGTGTCGTTTCATTAAAGCTATTTAGATGGAGGCTCCTCCGTGTGATGCTGCAGTGTTTAGATGCAAAACAAACAGGGTTGAACAAACAAGGGTAAAGATGAGTTCAGGCATATCAGAGGCTGGGATGTCATCAGTTCCCTGACATGAGGCACATGGCACAAAGTCCAAATGAATCTTCTTTATATTTAAATTTATTCTGATTAGAATTACACCTCCTCCCTTTAGACTCATCTTCTCTACTTTTAATCTTTTTTTGTTCCATTTGTTTTTCTATTCCCACTCCACACTGGAGCATTTCCCTCTATCCATAGCCAAAAATGGTCGTCTTTCTCTCTATAATCCACCAATCACATCACTGGTCTTATCTGAGCACTTCTTAGCCCCTCTAATTCCTCTGTCTTTCTTTTCCAACCTAACTTGTCCCATTGCCATGTTTGCCTGACAAGAGGACTGTTTACGTCAGACCAAATATCCACACTCACACACAAAAAACGGACTCCACACATGATCTGAGAATCTCTTTGTTTGTGTTTTTTTTCTAAACCAACCAATTGTCACAGCTCGCTGTGGTTATTTAAGGATGTTTTCTCTGTTGAAAATCACAGTAGGTGGAAAATAATGGCAAACAGCTAAAAACACAGAGAGAGGCAATCACCTGACATCACAGCTATTCATTCTTCTGAGGGGAAGAGAGCGACTTGGTCCTCCACCAGCATGGAGAGAAAAGGCCTTCCAAGAATCCTCCTTTTTTCTCTCTTTCAGTCTTTTTGCACAGATAAATCTGTCCAGCAGCTGAATAAATCTCCATTCTCACTGTGGAGAAATGCTCCATGTGGATCATTTATGTGTGACACAAAAGAAGATAAACCCTGGTAAACCTCCCTTTAAACAACTGAAACTGACCTCAAGTGACGTACACTGTGTTCGGCCAAAGGATGGACGCTACAACTGTGTGCTCTCTGCTCAGGGAAGTGAGGAATGAGAGAATGATGATCTATTTACGTCACACAGTATGAGTGTGTTGATTGTTAAGTGTCACAATCTTAAAGGATAAGGTCAAAACAACTTTCTCTCTCTCTTAAAGATGGAGAGGACTGGAGAGAGAGAAAAAACAGTGGGGAAAGTGTGTGTGTGTGTGTGGGGGGGGGGGGGGGGGGGGGGGATTAAGATGGCTTCAAAGGGTCCTTCTGTAACCATGGTGCTGCTGAGCTTGGTCACCGTGGGAACAAACCTTTTAACAATGTTGAGGAAGGGGAAACATTTTTTTTTAATGGCGGGATGCTTTTATGTTCCCTTTCTCCCATCTACATTAGTCACACACACATAGTGCTTTAAGAGTTAATAATCAAGACATTAATAATTACTGAATATAAAATAACGTAAAACATTGGGATAGACTATTGAGGGTTTATATACAGTAGGCTATAAGAGGATATTGCTTCTTGGTTTAAACTTTTTAACTTTGTCAACAGCCAGCAGTGGGAGACTGCACTGATTTCAATAAGAAGTCTATATTATGGAAAAAAGATGAGAAATTGGCCTTACCTATCATCTGACAAATTATCTATACCTCTTATCTGACAAAAATGTCTGTCATTCATTTATGGTATCAGTCACTAGACATGTAAGCCTACTTGGCAATAAGAATTCTGATTTTAATTCTATATAAACACTGAAGCTGGTTGGCAATCAATCACGTTTTCTTTTAAATCTGTTCTCTTCTGGTTGAAATGCATCAAGATGTACTGTAAATCATTTTCATCATTCCAGGGATTTGGTTTTTTATTTAATTATTTTTCAATAAGTCAAGTCAAGTTAAAAAATGAGAAAAATGGTTTTCCAGACACATGTTCCCCCCCCCCAAAAAAAGATATTGATATACAGTATGTGAGTACCGTAAATTCCGTACTATTGAGCGCACCTGGATATAAGCCGCACCGGCTAAAAATAAGTAAATAAATGTATTTGTACATATATAAGCCGCACTTGATTATAAGCCGCAGGTGTCCACGCTATAACAAGAGCTATTTACACAGACGTAGGCTACCGGTAACATCCGCAAATACTGTAGCGTCCGTACGGACGTTAAAGGACGACGAGAGCGTTCAAATAATAACTTAATAACCTGGTCACTGTCGGCCGTGACCACGCCGTTTACAGCAGAGAGCAACACATAACTTTCCGTAACAATCCAACTCTCTCCCCCAGCGTTCTCTCATACAGCCACTCAACACGTTCTCGCTGGTGCATTCACTGACTCTCCACATAATCGGAATTATGAACACATTATCAACTACTGACTTTACAACATGAACCGTTACAATACGAAGCCTAGCCGACGGTGTCTGTAACACGGCTGATGAAAAAGATGACCGTAATATATTTCACAAGAAAAAGTCCATCCATTCACTGCCTCAGAATGACTTCATTACTCACTTCCTCAGTCTCTGTTGTCGCTGTCAGTGTCATCTTAACGTGCAGCAGCTCTGTTAGCTTCTTTGACAGCCAGGTCGATCGCCTTTAACTTGAAAGCTACATCATATGTATTTCTCCGTGTGTTTTCCATGATGAGGGTGCGTGCATGAAGCGCAAAATGACTGATATTAAGATCCGACGTGACGAAGTCAAATGTTTTTGCGGCAGAAGCTCATTGTCCCCCATAAAAAATCCATGCATTAGCCGCACCGGAGTAGAAGCCGCAGTGTTCGAAGTGTGAGAAAAAAGTAGCGGCTTATAGTCCGGAATTTACGGTAAATCTTCAGACAGACAGACAGACAGACAGACAGACAGACAGACAGACAGACAGACAGACAGACAGACAGACAGACAGATCTTATTTACATTTTCACTTGATAATCACAGGTAACAACCATGATCAAATACCTATTGATGTTCTGTAACACAATGGCATCCGTACAACAGTCGGTCTACACAACAGTTTATGCTTGGATGGATTCCATTCATAACATCATCCAACATAAGTAAAGTTATCAGGTTATCCAATTTATCCTACCATAATCGTTTCCAGGAACAGATTAAAGCTTTAACCCACAAGATGGAAGTGTTTTTTACTTTTTTTGGCATCGTCTCCACAGTGTGTGTAAATCATGCCCGACACTTGGAAACAGCTTGTGTCTCCTTGCAGGAACCTCTCCTATTAGATACAGATGATGAGCACACTTTTCCAAAGAGTTTCTAGAGAGGCAGAGCCCGATGAAACAGAGACTCTACTGTTTCAGGGACACTGTTACTGCAAAATTTGCTTCATCAATCTCTGCTGAACACATTGGCAGGACCATCCTCTATTCTCAAACATAATCTGTGTGTGTGTGTGTGTGTGTGTGTGTTTGCATTAGTGTTTAATGATACCATGTTCTATGATCCCACCGTAAGAAGAAGCTCTGTGATTTAGGAGGCATTTCTTCACATAGATAGAAAATAAGGCGTGTTCTCATGTTTGTGTTTCATGTGTGTGTGTGTGTGTGTGTGTGTGTGTGTGTGTGTGTGTGTGTGTAATTGATTTCCCGTCCAAGTACACAAACAGACTGAATCTGTCATACATGGCACTTTTAGTATAGTCACCAATAAGGGAGGATTTACAGCACTTTTAATGATCACACCCTCAATTAGACCTGCACATCTGTGTATGTGTGTGATAATTAATTTCACACAAAATGTTGGGTATGGTATGAAGAGGTTATGAGCAAGCGATACAACACCTCAATTTGGCCTCTTCCTGTGATGTCACCTAATTTATTACTTGCTCTTTCTTTAGAGCGATCGACCCATAAATCAGACCCACATGGATATTCACAAATACACTCAGGGACACACCCATGATTATCTGTCCGCCATGATGAGGAGCAGAGAGGAAAGGGTTCAGCGTGAATCAGAGGCGAGCAGAATGGGGTGACAGATTTCAGATGGTTCCAGACTTCTACAAACACTTAGGCAATAGGTTTGTCAGTCACAGCCCACAACTTTCTGTTTCCTCTTTTGCAATAGATAACCAGTACCATAGTCCCTTGATCCACTGATAACTAGCAATAAAAAAGATTATTATTTGGCTGACAGTCCCACCTTTGCAGAGATTGAGATGAGACACTACTAGAAAGGTGATGACTCCTTCTGCGTGAAGAACGGGTATAATGGAGGAAAGCCCACTCAAAGGCGAGCAGGGAGTAGTGGCAGGCCGCAAGGGGTGACAAGAAAGGAGAGTAATTGCCTCAAGGTGCTGAAAATGATCTGTGACCTGTTCCAAGTGTGTGCGAATGAATGGAGGGAGGCATACAGCAAGAAAGAGAAATATCCGCTGCAAATGTCCATTTCCTGCTGCTGTGAGGTCATGCTGAATCGGGGTGGAAGTAGAAGGTGGAATAACGGAGGGATAATCTCGTCTGAGCTCCAGTGAGAGAGGGCAGGGGGCTTGTTATGTGAAAATTAAAGGCGAGAGGTGGAGGAAAGGAGAGCCATGGGCCATTAGAGGCACCCCTGCGAGACATAATAGCAGGTAGTAGATAGACAGAGGGAGGTAAGCAGTTCAGTGGAGTGGAAGTGTAGGAGTGGGAGCATGTGCAAAACATACCATGTGCAAAAAAAAAAAAACGTAAGACCTTAAATCTTAACATTCTATCCAGTTTCTCTACTGCTTAATTTATATTTATCTAACAATGAACAGCATCATAACAACATTAAAGTAAGATATCGCTAGTTTAACTTCTAAACAATATTACAAGTATTTATAATGTCACTAATAACATTGTACACATATAAAAAACAAAATTATAATGAAACATTTTAACATTTAACATAAACTTGGCTTTCTCGCTAAAAGCATATTTTTCTGTAAATCATAGTAGCTTCCTACTGATTATGTAAACAATTCATTTGACTGAAAGGCTAGAATACACATTTAAACATTGATAACTTGAAAAACAAGCAAAATGGGGTGAAAAGCTAATAGAGACTGAGTTGTATGCAACTTAAACGAATGAATACCTGATGAATTAATATCAAATTCAAATTCATACTCATTTGCATTTTACACTGTGCAGCTCTTGCTCACTAGAAAATCTCATGTCCTGTCTTTGTGTGGTCTTTAAATAGTCCTATTAATCCAGTGGGACACATGAAGACAGAACAGAGAAGAATATAAAGGTATAAAAAAGAGCAGT
This sequence comes from Symphodus melops, assembly GCF_947650265.1. Taxonomy (NCBI): domain Eukaryota; kingdom Metazoa; phylum Chordata; class Actinopteri; order Labriformes; family Labridae; genus Symphodus; species Symphodus melops. The sequence continues at coordinate 18,139,807 of NC_136693.1, read as the reverse complement.
AAAGAATATGGAAAGGGGGGGGGGAGTGAGAGAGGGAAGAAACTTTTTTTTGTTTTGTGAGCTGAACTCTGTTTTCTGGACTGCTTTCTCCTCTCTCTCCTTTCTATATCCCTCTCCTGTTTCATCAGTTTGTCCATGTAACAGACCTCTCTGACTCATCAAAAAGGTGTCTGCTGGGCCGAGACCCCCCTAAAACAGTGTGCCAGTGGTTTGCACTGTGAACATGAATTTGTCATCACATTTCTCTCTCATTCTGTTTCTTCCATTCACAGTCAATACCCTCACTGACTCACATGCTTCACTTCCACTGCTGTAATCTCAACAGTATTTACTGAGCTAATTAACAGGGCAGAGGGTTGAGTATACGGCTCAACTGAAACAACTTTTTGTCTCTTGCACACATGGATAAGTACACAGAGTAAAGGAGGAACCAATGTAAGGAGAGACAGAGAGGGAGAGAGAAACAGAGGGATCAAATTGCTGACCTCATCCAATCCTCTTCAACAAATCATCTGTCTGCAAATAAATTCATCTGCAGAATTAAAAATATGTTGTACTGTATTATTTGAAATATATAAAATGTATTCTATAAATAAACAGGAACTGATTTCATTGTTTTATTTTTTCAAAAATAAATGCTGCTAAATCATCAGCATTGCAGAGGAAGAACCTTATACTAGCTTAAGGTGGAAAAACAAACCTTGAATTAGATCAACAATAATGTTGTTAGATTGCTGTAAATTGATGAAGTGCTTCACAAAAGTGAAATTATAGTCTACTTTCAAAAGACCTCAACAAATAAAGCTTGTGCAACACAGAACACACGAAGAACTAGGAGTAAAAAACTAACTGCACAGAAATATAACTGTAAATGGCTGAGTTTAAACACTCTTTCTCTACATATAGGCTGCTGTGAAAAAATTAAAAGCTTTTACAAGCTGTGTGCAGTCTCTATGGACGGCTTCACTAGCTAAGTTAAAAATGTGAGCAAAGGCTTGGTCTGTAAGTTTACAGACCTGAGTTTAGTGAGTTCTTCCTGTCAATAATATTCACAGAAAAATAAATAAAAAGAGAGGACTTTAACCTGATGAAAGCACACTGTGAAAAGATAAAGGAGAAGAGAGTGAGAGATGGGACAATGAAGCAAAGAAAGGCCAAGAAAGGGCAGGAAGAAAACAGATGTATCGTAGGTGTATAGGAGCAAAAAGCAAAAGGCTCTTATCCAGACACTATGCTGAGTAAAATGTCACCTTATTATCAGAGCAGAAAGGCCAGCCTCTCTTTCTCTTTGCACCCAAGGAACATGATGCCAAATGAATTTGCACTCAGAAAGCACAAGATGTGTGGGTCAGTAAGCGTGAGGGCATGTTAACTAAGAATAATTTTCTGCTTTGATAATATCCAAAGTACTTTATGATGAACCTTTTCTTTTCATTTATATGATTTAAAGGTCTCATATGTAAAATATACATAACCTTGGTTTTCTAACACTGATATGTGTCACTAGTCTGTCTACAAACCCCCCAATTATTAGAAAAGTCCATCCTCTCTGTCTTCTGCTTGCTCTACTTAAAAAAAAAAAGTGTGCTCAAAAAGGCTGTTTGGAGGAGACTGTTCCTTTGTGACATCACAAAGGGCAGTAACCTCTCCCCAATTGGGTGACACTCAAACAGCTAGGTGTATCCACCTTTCCACCAGTCTTTCTTCTCAACATAAAAAAATTGGGCATAGAGCGAGAGAGCCCAAGCTACCCAAGCCCTTCCAGAGAGGGGCGTGGTCAGACACAGCTCATTTGCATTTAAAGCTACAGACACAGAAACAGCCTGAGAGGTTTATATGTATGATAAAATACAAGATCAGTGTGGAGTTTTATCACAAAACTTCACAGACATGTTGTTGGGAGCGTAAGATGTACTTCAACTTGTTAAAAAGAAGTACATGTGACCTTTAAAGAAATAAAAACATGAACAATTTTATTTACACTGCATGCACAATTGAGTGTCATTACTTCAGTGAACACTTTCTGACTCTCAAAAAATGAACTTGAATGCCTATTGGATTAAATCATCTTTATGTGATATTTTGTTTGTGAGAGAGGTTGAGGTGTAAATTCATTAAAACCTTTTATCAAATTGTGCATAATTCAGGCAGCTTCATTATTACAGGTACAATTGACCAAAAAACAGATTTAATTGGCACTTAAAATTCAAATAATGCAAAATGTCTTTTATAGGTGCAAATTTTTTGAAAATGTCTTAACTTTTGAATCATGACCATCTGACAATCAAAAGTTGTGTTGCAAATAGTCAACAGGGTTGCAAAAACACATGGAGAACAAAAGTCACAAACCAAATGCAAAAGAATGCTAAAAAAACAGCCACCATTGCAAGAGATTTATTAGTTTAAGTATCAAAATTGGGCCTAGAAATATCTATTATTTTAAAAGTTTTATGAACAGATGAAATGTGGGGGACTCTTGCTGGACCAGATGGATAGGCCCGTGGCTGGATCACTAATGGACACAGGGCGCCACTTCAAGTTAGGCACCAGCGAACTGGAGGAGGGGTACTGGTATGGGCTGCTTTTATCATTAAGTAAGGATTAGCTAGTTGAACCTTTCAAGTTGAAGACAGACAGAAATAAACTCGCAAACTTATTACTAGTTCCTGGAAGATACTTTCTTCAAGCAGTAGTACAGGAAGAAGAATGCAGCATTCAAGAAAGCCATGATGCAGGACAGTGTTGCAACACGTGCATCAAAGTAGTCCAGTGCTTGAATCTGGATTGTTTAATCAAATGTGGTAGAAAAATTGTTGCTTTGTTGCTATAAAAGCTTGTATAAACACTGAATCAATCGAAATTGTTGCCAGTAGCGCCGGTCACACTCAGATCCAAAATTCCAGAACAATGTTTTGGTTTTCTTAAGCAAAGATTACACGCTACTTTATTTTTAATTAGACTTTACAGGACTGCAGATTGCGTTTTAATTCTTCAATATTTTCTTACTGAATGCACACCAAGGTCATTTCTTCCGATGTCAGAAAGAAGCACCATTTCCATCTTTAAAGATTTAGTTAACTGAACAATGGTAGAAATAAGCTGGTGTGTACACACCATCTGGGCTTCAAAAAGCCAGCTCCGCATTGCTTGAATTTATCAAGTGTTTGTGTTCAGTACAACTAATGCCACATACTTTATGTTTTCATCCCCAAATCTGTCCTATAATTTGTCACGTTTTTCATCAGTCTTCCTCTACAGTTTGTCAATTGTAAAAAAATAAATAAAGGGGACAACAGAGAAAACATTACAACATGCTAGATTACAGACAAGAAAGAAATCAAGCTGAGAGCAAGAAATTCTTTATGAACAGTAATTTGCTACGGAACCCAATTCTCTCTTCCCATGTTGATTTTCTATTTCATCTTTCTTATTTTCTGGCTCCTAACTATCTCTTCCCCTTTTGTTATATTCCAAACAGAACTGAAACATTCACTTCTTTTGTTACTGTACATACAAGCTGTTCTTCTTGATGTCTCTTCATACCCTATGTGGTGATTTGTCGGCTACTTACATAAACATGTACCGTAAATTCCGTACTATTGAGCGCACCTGGATATTAGCCGCACCGGCTAAAAATAAGTAAATAAATGTATTTGTACATATATAAGCCGCACTTGATTATAAGCCGCAGGTGTCCACGCTATAACAAGAGCTATTTACACAGACGTAGGCTACCGGTAACATCCGCAAATACTGTAGCGTCCGTACGGACGTTAAAGGACGACGAGAGCGTTCAAATAATAACTTTTAATAACCCGATCACTGTCGGCCGTGACCACGCCGTTTACAGCAGAGAGCAACACATAACTTGCCGTAACAATCCAACTCTCTCCCCCAGCGTTCTCTCATACAGCCACTCAATACGTTCTCGCTGGTGCATTCACTGACTCTCCACATAATCGGAATTATGAACACATTATCAACTACTGACTTTACAACATGAACCGTTACAATACGAAGCCTAGCCGACGGTGTCTGTAACACGGCTGATGAAAAAGATGACCGTAATATATTTCACAAGAAAAAGTCCATCCATTCACTGCCTCAGAATGACTTCATTACTCACTTCCTCAGTCTCTGTTGTCGCTGTCAGTGTCATCTTAACGTGCAGCAGCTCTATTAGCTTCTTTGACAGCCAGGTCGATCGCCTTTAACTTGAAAGCTGCATCATATGTATTTCTCCGTGTGTTTTCCATGATGAGGGTGCGTGCATGAAGCGCAAAATGACTGATATTAAGATCCGACGTGACGAAGTCAAATGTTTTTGCGGCAGAAGCTCATTGTCCCCCATAAAAAATCCATGCATTAGCCGCACCGGAGTAGAAGCCGCAGTGCTCGAAGTGTGAGAAAAAAGTAGCGGCTTATAGTCCGGAATTTACGGTACCTGAACTACAAGGTGCAGTGTTTTAGTTGTGAATACAGTTGTGCGCACAAGTGACTGTTTGAAGCAGACAGAGAAAACAAAAAGACTCAGCTGGACAAATTATGTTCGTCAAATATCAATGTAGTCGCTTAGCCAGGACAGATTGTGTCTTTCTGTTTGTTTGTTTGTTTGTTTGTATGCAACCGTGTGGGACAGAAATATACAGCGCAGGCTATATTAGCTGAGAGACCACACAGCAATATATCTACCCTAGCTGTACAGACTTTACAATGTTGGACTCTGATTGAGACACACAGTATGAGAAAGCTATTGAAAGCACCTTATTCATAATATATTCTTTAAAGGTCCAACATGTAAGATATCTATAATTAAATCATAAAATGACCATACTTTATCATCAGCCATTAAACTAGCATGCTATGTTGAAGTGATGGCTTTTCTGACAACGAGACAGTATGTCCTTCGACTAAGTTTCAGTTCCGGCGCAGAATGCTTTGTTTTTGTTATGACCATAGTAGGTGGTAACCCCCACGCGGACATTTGTCCTTTGTCTCTCGGCGAACTGCAAACCAACAGGTGTCTTACTCCTTGATGTCACCATCTTCACTGAGCGCACAAAATGTAACTCTTAGGAGTAAGTCTAGAAACCAATGAAACAAAGCAAATAAAGATGAAACATGTGTTATAACAAATCCATGCTTTGTCTCACCAATGTTTTGTGAAATGAAGACTTAACTATTATTAGTATTGAAGAGCAGCATATAAGCATTTATCCGTACGTTGTAAAAAACTACCCAGAAATCCAGGTCAGAACTGGGAATCATCTTGAGATGAAAATGAATCTTAACCATTTGTTGTACTCAAGAGCACGATGTGTTAGAGAAAATATATCCTTTCATTAATGCTGCACAAGTGTAAAGGTGATGAATCAGAGCAGGTCAGGGTTTAAGATCATTGCTTTGTGTCATTTATCCAAACCTCCTCCTCCTCCTCTCCTCCCTCACTGAAACACTGTCACCTAGGTTACTTAAACCTTTGATCTTTGCACACACACACACACACACACACACACACACACACACACACACACACACACACACACACACACACACACACACACACACACACACACACACACACACACACACACACACACACACACACACACACACACACACACACACACACACACACACACACACACACACTCTTAACAGAAACCTTAGGCAGCCATACAGATGCTGGTGGTGCTGCAGTGATCTGGGCAGGCAGGGGGAGGTTATTGATGTGTGCTCTCACAAAGGCAAGGTCTAGGCCATGAATCGCAAACTCCAGCCTCCACCGGCCCCAGACATTAGCAGTCTGAGATAAGACATGAAGGATTGGCTGCATTATGGGAAAACAGCTTCACTGCATCAGGCCCTCCCCTCACAATCCCACCTCTTTGTATCCACACATACAGTATGCACAACACACACGGTAACATGCATGCTAGCTTTGTTCAAGGTCCAGATATGGAGGTAATCTTGCACAGAAGGTTTGATAATCACTGTTAGAGTTTGTCTAGTGAGGGAAAAATAGAGAAAGTTGTGTTTTGATAACTCTGGGTTTTGGCTGTGAACCTTTGCGATCAAATGCAAGAAATGAATATAGATGAATAAAGTACATATTGTGGAGTCATCAACTCTATCCATAAAAATCCTGTCCTTGAAAAAAAATCACAAGATTCTAGTAATTATTCAAAGTTAAAAGATGATTGCCTTGATTTTGGGGAAGTAAAGTGCAATTAAACCCAAAATAATTAGTTATGGGTGCCCTTTGGATAGGGAACCAAAATACATCAAATCACAAGAAAACTGAAAAGTTGCAACTAATTGTTGAACAGATCGGCATCAAGCTGTCATCAAGGTAAAACACATTAAGAAGAATTGGTGCTGATGCAGCATTTGAATCGGGAGCGCGTGTGATTGTTCTCTTGTGATTTGATGTCTCAAGAGCAATCACAGTGTTCCTACTTGTTACAATATTCAATCTATCAGTGCACCAGTCTGACCACACAGACACCAGTCCATACGCATTACCTCTGACCTTTGCCCCATGCCGATCTGAGGTCAGAGGTCATGCAACCTGTGGCCTCCTGCCTGAATGTTTCAGGTCAGAAGAGTTCAGAGGTCAAGCTGCAGCGTCTAAAGCCACTGGACATGTGGTTTACAGCCGCCCATAAAAATCCACAACCCCGAGACAGCAACAGTCTTTAATAGCTTCTGACCTGTCACCCAACTGGCATGGAAACCCTGCCCTGCGACTGAACCGTGAGCAACAGAGACACGCTTAAGAACCCGAGCACTCAAAGCAGATATAAAGCTGAAAATTTCCCAAAATCTATGAATAGTAGATAACTCTGAGAGTTTATCGCACTACATTCTTTCTATATATGAGTGCAGCTTAAAGGTTAGGAATAAAAAACAAAGAATCAGGAGGCTGATTGGTTGGTTCTTGCGTTCCCATTCACAGTGGCTGTAGTCCTTGAACAGAAAGCCCAGTCTGCGCCGATCCTGTTTTTAAATGTATTGCATGTTCCAAAACAGTGTAAAACCTGAATCTCCCTGAGGGGATTGATAAAGTCTGTCTTCTTCTATCATTGTTTTGAAGTTGATAGGATGGTATCGTGCCAAGCCTAGCAGAGGCAACCAGGCTTTTATTTTGCATGATGTTCATCAACCTGAGCTGTCAAGATGCCTTTTTAAGTAGAATTGCATTTTATTTCGAAACCAGAAATAATAAACACTGTAGGAGAATGGGGTGTTTCTCACTCCCCTGATTGTTCACGTTGATTACATCTTGATGTGTCCAGCGAGTGTGTGTGGACAAGGAGGACTTCTCTGCTCAGCAGCTGCAGATTACCGTTAGCTCTGAAATGATTTTTAGTGCTTTTTTTCTTTCACAAGGATGTTTGAGCTGGGCTCTTATTTTAGTTATTATGGGCAGGGGTGACATCTACGAGCAAGCAAGCGCGCATGTGAATGGATAAAGCATTTTCCCCGGCCCACAAACGCACACGGGCACACATGCACACACACACACCCTCACCAGCACACGTCTTGATCATCAGTGCCAAGCTCCTTCATTATTTAATCAGAACCACTCTTTGCAGTGGCTGAATTATTGAGCAAGTATATGTTCACACAATCCCTCACTGAAAGGTAGTACACGGGTTCTTTGAAAACCCACACAGCAGCTATGAAACACACTGTGCCCAGCCTTTAACACTTGTCTTTCTCTGCTTTTTTTTTTGTCATCTTCTTCTATGAGTTATAACTTTTGAATACAAATTAGAAAGCGTGTAGGCTAATTCAAATGTTGCACTTAACCAAAGCTGAAAAGAAGAGGGAGGGAGAAGCCGTTTGTCTCCATTCTACCGTCCTCCAGGCATCCTTTGGGCTCATGGAGGCAAACACAGTCAGAGAGACAGAGACACCAATTCATGATGCAGATGGACAGGCAGACAGACAGACAGACAGATGGACTGAGGGAAGGACATGCAGATTTTCATTGGCCAGACTAGGCTGCAACCATCCCTGTCAGACCGTCTCTGCAGCACAGTCCCTTCCTGTTGGGCAGAGATCTGGAGGTCCAAGTTACCAACTTGCTCCCTGCTCATCTTGGCTTCCCCTCTTCCCAGGCTGCAACTGCCCCCCTCACATATTACACACACGAAGCTCACAGCACACACACTACTCCCTGCTCACTGAGGAGGAGGCCCTCCCTGTAGGAGCCGGGTGACTCTTCCAGGGACCAGACAGGTGGTGGGAGCTGAGCGGGCACGCGAGCGTCAGCCTACTGCCAAGGGCTCGGTGCCAGCTGGCACGCAGTTAACAGGAGCTCTCCCTCGATGTAGAGCACAGTGCACACATGATGATAACAGGCCTACACACACTGCTGTCTTAATGTACTTGTGAGGACCTTTCACCACTGCATGATACGTCCTTATCTGAAGTTCACTTCTAACAGTAAATAAACCACTTCAGGAGTCGAGGACTGATGAGAATAACATCCACTTATTATCCTCAATCTAAAAGAGTAAATCCAACCATCATAAGTCCACAAGCCTACATTTTTTTCAGAAACTAAAATAAGATGAACAAAATAATAAAATAAAGGAGGAAACACTGTGTCTTTAGACATACTGTACATGCTGTGTATCTGTAAGCAAAGACAAGACTGAAGAACAAGAGTTCAATTCAGGAATTGATGTTGACTGTTTTTCCTGTAGCAAATATTCATTTTGATTTCTTTGGAAATGAGTCGTGGTACAATTATGTCCTCTTGTGGCTGAAATTCGTTAGAATGTTGTAGTTACTATAAGAAAAAAATAAATGTATAAATAAAAGCGTAACCGTAACATTTCTCACCATGGAGAGGTTAACTCACTTGTTTCACATTTTAGAACTTCCTTTGCTTTAAAATAATCTCCAAAAAAAAAAGTTTTTTCTGTCATTTTAACCATAAAAAAATGAATGCTTCTATTCAAATAAAATGAAAAATACAGAATTTTCTTTCTCCAATAACTCAAATTTCACAAAACACATCATTTATTTTCAGTTTTCTCGTGGCACAGATCTTACCCAACACAGAGACATGAGTCCCCTCTCACACATGTCACTGGCAGATTCTGTAGCATGTGTGTAATCACCATATGCCAACAAAAAGAGAGGCCTCATGTCTCCAACAACAGACTGTCTCTGCATCAGACGCCCACACATCATGCCGCTCCAGTGAGCACTTATATCCTCTCGTGCTCATTACAAAGTCTGGTTATTCACATTTATATTTACACATATAGAGAGTACACCTGAAACAGCAGGCACTAATCGAGGACATACACTACATTTGTGCCATTTTTCTTGCTTTTTTTTCTTTAGGAGATGCATTTAAGTCTTTGCAAGTGTGTATTTGCGTGTGTGTGCAGGTTTGCATAGTTGTATTTGAGCCTGTGCATGTGGGATAGGCTAATGAAAATTCTACTGACTATGCAAGGAGTCTCTAATTATAAACAGGCCTACTTTCCTATTTAACTCAAACTGACAAACTGACAAGAACAATTGTCTTCCTCTCCCTCTGGAGACATTATACTTTGATAAAGAGAGAGCTTTTTCTGTGTGCGAGCGGAACATAAAGTGTCATAATACCATTCCTCAACAGTGCTGGATTTGACAGGACATCTACAAGAGGTTTTATGCGATGGTAGGAACTTGTTTTGTCGCTTTACTTATTTATATGCCACTTCCAAGATGATATGCTGCAGCAGGGTGGAGAGAGCCCAGTGTGCCATGTTTTGTGAAACATGGCGGCCATGGACAATGTGCTTAGAGACGCATTGTGCTGTAGTGCAACAGACAGGCAGACAGCTGAACATACAGAGAGACAGGCATTCAAACAAACACAACACAGAGGTGTTTAACAGGCTTTTAAAAACATTTTACACTCACAATTGCAGCTGTGCAACACTTCTCTCTGCAATTTCACTTTTGATTCTCCTTCCTCACTCACCTTTCTTTTTTTTTTACATCATTCCCCTTTCATGTATTTACTGTAGGCCCGCCTCCTTGTCTCTACACTCACCATCAATCTATTTTATTTCGTCCAAAGATTAAAGCTACTTCACTATCAAGGAGCCTCAAAAGTTAAACAACTAAAACAGACACTGACATTCCTAGACCACATTCAACCTGCATGTCCTTTACACACACACACACACACACACACACACACACACACACACACACACACACACACACACACACACACACACACACACACACACACACACACACACACACACACACACACACACACACACACACACACACACACACACACACACACACACACACACACACACACACACACATTTTAGACACGTAACACATTGATGTGAGCCAGTAGGAGGAGACATGGGAAGGATAACCGTTACAAAACTAACACTGCTTAATGGCTTTCTTTTCTCTCCCGGTTCACTCAGGAGCCTCTTTTAAGCTGTCTTCTTCGTCTTTGCTCCGTAAAACACTCCCTTCTCCTTTCTCCCCTTATTGCCTCCCCCTCTTTCCCCCCTCCCCTCCTCTGGCTCTTGAGAGAGGTCCTGTCTCGGGCCAGCAGAATTGTGGCGGACCTTTAACCTCTGCTCGCTAATTACAGCACCATGGCGACACCTCAAGTACCTCGTCATTCCGGGTACTACAAAAGTGAGCGCGTGCGCACACACAAAGAAAGCACACACACCCACACACATTCGTCACAACTGCATTCCAAATACATACACTGTAGTCAGCCACAACACACAGACATAGATTCAGACACATGCATAAAACAATCACTTGCGCACATTCATCAGTTTTAGCTTGCCCTTTAATTGCCCCCCCCCCCCCCCCCCCCAACACACACAGACACACACACACACACAACAATCAAACCCCCCTCTTGTTCTTTTCTTCTCATTCTAGTGTACCGAAGGCAGAGCGCAGAAAAAGGTGGGGAATTCGTTCAGCCTCTCTGTCTTTCAGCCTGCTGTTGTTAGAGCTTTATTTCACCACCTCTGCCCTGTGTAGACTTTATCCCTCTTCATCACTGGGGGCCAGACAACTCTGCACCCCTGAGTCCTGCCCCATGCACTCGGCCAAAGATTAAAGCTGCAATTTTGTTCTGTGGATCTTGACTTCTGCCTTCTGCTAAATCAAGTGTTTCGTAGAAAAGTGCTTTAAGCAAACATATGATTGCCCTATACAGCCAAGAAATATTGCATTGTCAAAGTATAGGGTGGAGTTTTCATGTGCTCAGTTGCATATTTTTTGGCGAAATGTTTTGACTCCTACCAGAGCAAAAGTGGAAGATATTTGTATTTCTACCAAAGCCTCTCCCATCCAACTGAAAATGTGTCAAAGACGGAGAATAAACTCCACAAGTGTCTGAAATTCAAAGCTTAGGCAAAGTTTATATGTGGGTCTTAAGTCCCAGATCTGACTTTAAACTTTAAAACCTAATCTCAGTTACAAACAATGAAAAGGCCTCTTTAAGTGACCAGCCATCCCTCTTTATTTCTTCCTCATTTTTTTTTTTGTTTGCTTAGAGAGCAAAAACACACAGAATGTGACGCAGTAAGATGCGCAACGTTCAGAGAGGAACTGGTTCAAGAATATTTGTGCGTGTTTGTGTCCAATCAGTGTTGAACTGGGGAAAGACTCGCTTCTAATCACTGGAACAGTTTGAGAAACAAATGACATTTTCACTGCAAATCGGGATGGGTGGGTGAGGGCAGATACACCACAGCCTATTTGAAGAGCTGAAGACACTATTTAGCAGAAAAGGAGAGATGATGAAGCACAAAACAACACAGAGAGAGAGAAAAGTAGAAATTTACACAAAAAACTTAATTTTTATAAAGTAGGAAAAATGTTCAAAGGTTAATGCTTTTGGATAAAGATAATGGGGATGAGACTGAGTTTTTTTTACGATTAGTTATGGATTTTAAGCACTCCCTCCCTTTATCTCCCTACCTCTCCTACTCACAGACAAAAACACACTCAGGCAGGCTTGTTAAGCTGGGAATTCCTCACTGCGCTGTGCACTCTTGTGTGCGGCAGGCAGAGCATCCATTATGTATGCCCCACACACCGTCTCTTTACATGGGTCAGTGCCACACACATGCACGCCTGCACACGCACACAAACACAGTTGTGCACAAACGGACACAGGTGCAAACAGGCATACAGGCGTGCATGCACAAAATGGCCCACAGACACCAAAGCCTTTAGTCAAATGCCAGGGAACCTGCCTCCAAGGGCTGTCTTACACACACACACACACCCACACACACACACACACACACAAACACACACAAGACAAAGACAAAGACACCTTGCTCTCAGACATTGTGTTTCCTTCAGAAGCGTGGCATCCTGTGGCTGTGCTAACACCCTGCTCGTTCTCCTTTTCATTGCAGATGGAGAGATATGAGGGAGGGTGGGAGAGTGGGAGATGTAAAGATAGAGAGGTGACATGGAGGTAGAGAGGGTGAAGTCGTGCTTCAACAGAAAAATAAATGATTGCAGCATGATTCATCCTTAAAGAGGGGGAGGAAAGAAAGGAAAGGACAAAGCAAGAAAAAAGGCACCATTTCTCACAGCCCCCATTTCTCCATTACTCTAACTCCACCCATCCTCGCTTTTTATCCTCTGCTCCCTCTGCCTCTAATAACCAGGTATATCGCTCTCACCCTCCTCTCTTTTATCTCTGTTTGAGCATATCTGTTTTCTCCAAGTCTATATCCTGTGCTGTCCATTTTTTTCCTCTCTTATCTGTGCAAATCCATGTTGTGCTACTGCTCTTTTTATGTGCTTCACTTCACTTCACATCTCCTCTCTCTCTATCTCTTTCTCTCTTTCACCTTCTTCTCAGTTTGACCCCACCTTTTCCCTCTTTCAGCGTTACTGAATGTCCTCTTTCTCCTTCTCTATTGTGCTGACGGCAGAGCCAAAAGAGGCACACTGTGCATGTGGGTTTGTAAGTGTGTGTATCTGTATGTGTGTGTGATGCAGCTCTGACCCTCTAATCAGTGTGAGCAGAAACAGAGGAGGACTTGTGCTGCCCAGCAGGGTCAGAGGCCGTGTAGAGTCAGCCATTACCCTCTTTCACCAAGAGACACACACACACACACACACACACACACACACACACAAATCCTGGGCTTCACGCCCAGTGAGGCATCTGCCTCCAAACAGACAGTCTTGTGTACAACAGACCTGCTAGAAATACACACACATACACACACAAACACACGGGTACACACAGGAATAGATAGGAAAGGCCGAGGTATACTCTTTATCTGTGCTCTGTTTGACTGCCTCGACCCCAGGTCTTCTTATCAGCTGTCGCTCATCCATCTCGCCTTATAGACACAACACTCTCTCTTTCCATCTCTACACACACACACCAGCACACACACATGCACGCGCGCACACTTGCATATTATAGCTCTCGTGCCACACAAAAATTACTACACATAATACGACAAGAGAGTGATCAAGCTATGAGCTCAATAAGACATCTAGACTTCTATGATTTCAACCAAGGTTTGGAGATGAATATGTATTTAATGTATTTAATGTGTACAGACTCCATCCGAAGTGCCAATGTCAACATCTAATCAGGGATCATGGAAACAAAGTGATTAGGAAGGCATGCCTCTTCAGGTGTCATGGTAAGTACCTGTGGTGTTAATTTGTACCTCTTGTCAAACAGCCAATTAATGCCATTCACTTTATTTTTCGGGGTTTATCCGTTATTCAAATCAAAGCAGCATCCTGCGTAGACGAGAGCAGAGATGATTCTATGTTGCACCATAGGATGAGCTGGCAGCGGAAGAAATTATATCAATTATGAAAGCTGCGGTTTACGTCATTGTCACCCTCCTCATTGTCGTCATCGCCCTACAGCGTGCAGTCTCATCATCCATATGTTTATGTAGAAAATACACTCTATCCCTTTGTTCCCCGTTTAATCCCATCATCCCGACTGTCCTCTGCTCTTCTCTATCCTTCCTTCTTCAAACCCTTCCAAAATCATTCCCCCTCTCCTCTCCTGTTCCATGTGACGGTCCCACACTGTTCCCTATAGAGCGAAAGAAAGGCCAGCTTAACATTGTAGCAGCTTGGCAACCAGGCACTAAAAGAGGGGCGTAAAAAAAAAAAAAAAAGCAAGAAAAAAAGCTCTGTGTTTTCCCAGGAGCCTCTTCTTCCCTCCATCTCTGACCCCCGTTTCTCTCCCCCCTCTCTCTCTCTGATTCTCTCCTTTAAGCTTGCTGATGGCAGTGGGGTCAGGGACCCTGGCTGAGTGGAACTCATTACAGACTCCCTTCATTTCCATTCTGAGTGGGGCCTGTAGAGAGAGCGCGCACCAGGGCATTGAGGTGCACTCGCACGGGGAATGGGGCGAACACATTGAGCAAGACACCACTTATGAAGAGTGACGGCCAACAGAAACAGCCTTAATACCCCTACAGAGGAATAAGAAGTGGGAGGTGGGGTGGGGGATGAGAGAGAGCGAGAGAGAGTGAAAGAGAGTGAAAGAGAGAGAGAGAGAGAGAGAGAGAGAGAGAGGAGACGGCAAGGATGGAAATACCAAAAGCAAGAAAACAGTAGGACAAGGCAGAGAGCAGGGCTGACACAACAAGCAGGCTCATTTAATAAACATGAGCTGGAGCCCAGCGCAATCGAGTGCTACAACGGAAAGCTTATGCAGATGAGAGCCGACCTAATGACTAAATGGAGTGGAGAGAGAAAAGAAAAGAAAAGGGAGGAGGGGGAGATTAAAGAGGGAATGGAAGACAGAGGCGAGGGAGTAGTGTTTAAGTGTCTGTGATGGAGTGTAAACAGAGGAGTTTCTCTGCTGTGTGGAGGGAGACTTTGTTAAACACAGACGAGGAGGAGAACTGAGAACAGCACCGCTCTGCCCATCACACAGCTGTGCATGCTAACACCACCAACACCTACAATCAAGGGCTGGATAGAAGTGGTAGGCCCTGTACAGCCTTATCGGGAGAGGACCTGTTTCAATGCCTAAAGTGCATTCTGGCTTAACATTGTATTGTTGTTAATATTTGATAACTTATTTCGAAGTGAAAGGTTTGTGAGGGAGATTTGAAGCTGCACATTGAACCTAAGGTGAATTGAAATGGAAGGCAGCAGAGACTAGACGATACACAAATGCTCTATTCGAGCGCCTCATCAGCCACAAATCAACAAGGATCAGGCTAATTTGCACCAATTACAAAGCAGCATTTGTGCATCAGTGAGTTCCATTACAGATAAGGGGCTCAGAGCATTAAGAAAGGAGAAGGAGGAGGAGGTTTGAAAGGCGTGCGAAATAGAGTTTTTTCGATGGTATGTGTATGTGTGCGTGGAGAGGATGGGTCCAGCCTTCTTTTGGAGGAAGAAAGCTCTTTACCTGGAACAGAGGATTATGGGACAACTCCCTGTGGCATGTTGGAAGCTGTGGGGGTCTGGGAGGGCTGGGCCTTAAATCAGTTTAGGGAACAGTCACACCTCTCAAAGTCCTTCAGCACCACCGTCTCCTTTTTTTTCTCTGTGGCTGTCTGCCTCTACCACTCACACTCACACACACACACACACACACACACACACACACACACACACACACACACACACACACACACACACACACACACACACACACACACACACACACACACACACACACACACACACTCTTCATCACCCCAAAATATTTATCCATTTCCTTTTGCCTTTTTTTGCTGAAGGTTTAAGTTGCAGTTAGTTTCCAAACTTAATCCATCAGACACTATTTTATTTCCTCCCTGAAGAGGTCTTTCTTTTGACTCCCTCCCCCCCAATAAAAAAAAAGACTCAAAATTGTTGTGTTTCATCTGTAAACATGCAGAAACGACCATATATGAAACATACAGTTTGTCTATGATAGATCGAGTAACTTAGCTGCTTCTCTTCTCTTAGACTTGTAAACTTTAGTTATTCTTTCTAACAGCAGAACATGTGAAAATGTGCATCACATGTGTATTAAAATGGAAAAGTAAAACAAACCAAAGCCTTTAAAATGGGAACAAAAATGGTTTCAAAGTCAGCTTTCTGAGGGAATCTACAAGGGGACTGAATGTTTGTTGCACTATCATGGGATTTGTTGCTGCCAAATTCTGCCATGATATGGAAACAATAGCACAGAATCAGAGATAAGGGAAAAAGCCTTGTCCAGCCTGAAACAGTATCCATATGAAGCCACTAAAGGCTTTGTCTTCATAACACCAGTGACAGTTTTGTCCTCCCCGGTGATTCCAGGGACCAGGAGAAATGCCGCAGTGAGATCAGAGAGAGGAGGAGAGTGGTGGTGGACGCCAAATAGAACACTCCTACTCTAAAGTGGGACAGTCTGTTGGCAGCATGAGTCTGCGTCTGTGTGTGTGTGTTTTGTCTTGTAAGCGTGTGTCACAATTGTTTCTGTTCTTGTGTTCTAAATGTTTACCTTCTCCCCTTTCCCTCTAGAGTGTGGGTGGTTTATCCTTTGTGTGTGTGTGTGTGTGTGTGTGTGTGTGTGTGTGTGTGTGTGTGTGTGTGTGTGTGTGTGTGTGTTATGAGAATCGTGCAGTTGATGAACGCTGACGTGTGTGTCTCTCAGTATGACTGTATGTGCCACACTGGGTTTAATTAGCCTGGCGTGGTGTTGGCAGGGCTGTGGTCAGACACGGTGAATGGGAGCAGGTGGCCTCTGCTTCTTGGGGGAGTCAGGGTCCAGCCTCCAGAGTGCCATCCCAACCCCCACCTAACCCCACAAGCCTCCACCTGCCCACACAGTCCTGCCCTTGACTGACAAAGGGTTTTTTTACCTGCATGCCTTTCCAAGCTCAAGGTAGGAGGGAGGATGGTAACCACAAATCACTAGCATGCTGTCTTTTGCCTGCCTGGCTTTTTTGTCCCCCAGCAGGGAGGTGAAGCCTTTAGAAGAGAGGCTACTCAGCCCATAAAGTAAGTCAAACTGAGTAAAAATTGAACTCTGCTGTACTGGCACAGCAGGGGCTCTGGAGGAAGACCAGGTCAGGAGCTGATAGCAATATTATGGCTCAGAAAGAGAACAAGGGAGAGCAGGACACGGGGTGCTGAGTGCCAGGTGGCAGCAGTGGCATGTCTCTGCCACCTGTCCCGGGGAATATGAACCCTTCTCGCTCCTCCTGTTCTCCCAGTGTGGGATGACACTGGCTCTCTGTCCTCCTGGCTGGCTCACTGGATGTCAGGCTTTCCATCTATCCGTCTGTCAGTCTCACTTCTTGTCAGTTGGTCAGTCATGCTCCATGTTTGTCAGGCTTTCTGTCAGCCCCTTGGGCCAGAAAAGTGTTTCTGAAATGGGGGTTCTAGTTAACCTAGTGTTATTTTTGAGAACTGCTGGCAGTACCTGAGATTTTTGGATTGATAAGTTTAGTGTCATTGATGTGTCATATATTCTTCCAAAGACAATTACACATTTAGAATTTAAATACATTCAAAGTTTATTTCCTCACATATTAAGTAAATCAAATTGTACCATATGCAATGCAGTTTATTCACCCTTTTAAACTTTAAACACTTGTTTTAACAAAATATTTAAGTTCCAGATTGTTTGTGTTGCTGGATTTCTTGTCACTAAATTTTCAAAGCTAGTTTGAACATTTAGTGGCAGAAACACAATTGTTTCATGGTTAAAATCCAACAGTGGTATTACTAAACCTAAAAAAAATTGAACAATGAATGAAAACAGGCCCATCATATTAGCATCAGTATTAGGAAATGCATGCAGTAATGCATTTAAATCCTTGTCATTTTGTGATTTTGAGACAGGAAGATGATTGGCACTTGCAAAACACCTGCATGAAGACAGCACGTCAAATGGAGTATTTGTCAGTTTTAAGGTACTTGTTTAATTTACTAGGCTGAGAAAATATTCTAAAGGTGTACATCGTTGAAGAAAGTTTGAACTTTTAGTCTTGGTTGGGCTGAATAGAAGTCAAACTTCTAATCCATAATACCTATCGCTCTGCCTTTTCTCTTTTACCTCAGATCCATTTCTCCATCCCTGATGCTATTCCCTTTCTCAATCCTTTACCCTTCCTTCGTTCTTTCCTTTCTTCCTTCCCAACCCCCTGGCCCAAGTTCAGCCAAGCTAAGCACACTAACAAGCTCAGGCTATTTAGAAGCTAGCATGGCAACCAGAAATTTCAATCAAGTAACCACACTTTGACAAATAAACACAGATGCGCACATAACTTGCACAGAGCAATAGAAAACAATACCTCAAGCAAAACACAAAGATGCAAAAGCTTGTTTCATTCTCTGCCAGCTACATTCAACTTCAAACAGGTCCTCCTTGTGCTTAATATGCACGGTCTTCTCTTTGCAGTCTCTTAGAAAGGAAATGACTCTTACAAAACATGTGACTAGATTGAAAAAAAGAAAAACATCCTGTGAAACCAAAGAGGTTGTGCCGGGGGTAATATTTCCTGACATCTAGCATGGCAAGAGGAAGCAGTTAGCAGAGGTACTGCTAGCATAGCCTAGAGGTGGTGTGTGGAGTACAAAGTGATGTTTGAAAACTTATCCCAGGCACTAGGAGGATACACATACACACAGGCGTAAATGCACATAAACATGCACGCACGCACGCACACACACACACACACGCACACGCACACGCACACACACACACACACACACACACACACACACACACACACACACACACACACACACACACACAGAGGACAGCAAAAACTCCTCCTGCCAGCCCTGCACCATCTGTCTCTCTGTCTGTGCTTCACAGCCGTGCCCATGCAGGGCCCCAGCAGAGTCAGTGTGAAATTAGCTGCCTTTGTGGGGCTTTGTCTGCATGTACATGTCTGTTTGGGTGTACCAGCATGCTCAGTTTAGATGTGTATTTTTGAACATTTTTGCTGTCAGAATGCCCAGAGGTAACCCACATTGAAGCGAAAATATGAGTGTGTGTGTGTGTGTGTGTGTGTGAGGTGGAGGGAGCAAGTGTATCCTCAGCTTCATCCATAGACTGTAAAAAACATGAAAACCTGTACTGTATAGTACTGTATAGGTGGAGTCATCCATTAGTTACTAAAGAGGCGTTTTGAAGCCTTAAGACTGTGGTCAACATAGTGGAAATGATGTTTACAACTTACTTTCAATCAATTTAGCAAAAGATAAAGAGGGGGAGCAGAGTGTGTGTGGCCTACAACTATTGGCAAACAGCTCCAACATGCCCACCTATCAGTCAACTCAGTGAGGCCCAAGTTTATGCAAATATGCACACTTAAAAATGCTGGGTCAAATCAACCCAACCTGTAACCCAGCAACACTATCCCAGCATTTTGTTTATGAAAAACCCCCCCAGTATTTTTAAGGGTTTATACATAAGATAAAGTACATACATTTATTTAATAATAAATATTTTTTTAAAAATGTGTACCAGGCTATGAAAATGTTTTCTACTGAGAAAAGGTCAACCTAATGAGGAACTAATAGCTTTTGTAACCAACCTCTATTGGGCACTCAAGGAACTGCAGTTTTTTTCGACTTCCTCATTGGTTTCATTGTTCAACACCCCAGGTTGCCGCTCGGTCTGATCAAATGGCCATTTCTCCTGACCTTTGATCTTTTAACAGCCACACTGACCTTACACTCCACCTACAACAGCCTGGAACTGTGGAGTGTGTGTATGTGTGTGTGTTTACATGCTATTGTCTGGCGGGTCAGTCCTCCCTCAGTTCTGGGTCGGCCTTATCTGGCTCCCAGGGTGCTCTTTGATATTCACTCAGCACTCTGACCTCTCGTGAGCTTTGACCTGACCTTGTAACCCCCAGGCTTTTGAGAGCTCTGTCCTCCTCCTCTCTGCCTTCTAATACGTGATAAATCATGTCTGCTCTGACACCGCTCTGAATGCACATCCACATACACACATAAAACACAAGCACACTCATAGCAATTATCCCCCACGCCACATCATCACCTCACACCCCTCCCACTAATGAGCACAGAGGTTAAAGGTTGTTGACATTCCTTTCACGCTCTGTCTGAACACTTTTGCAGAGCCCACACACACATATCCATGCACAAACGTACAAAAACCCGCGCTCTATGGTAAGACTTAAAAAATGTGGGTGCCCTTACAGACCCTATAAAAGTAAAAAAAAAAAAGCTGTATCAAGCCCACAGAAACACATTAAAAAACATTTGACAACACATAAGAAGCGTATTAAGAGTGTTTAGAGTTCAGGGTTTAACAGGCCCCTTTGCTGATTCAGTGTGTGGTCTGAGCCTCTGGACAGTTACAGACAGACTGATGAAGAACGCTGCTGCCTTGTGACAGATAATCATTGTATTCTTCTCTGCTGCACAGTCTTGGCTATGAGACAAACCGTCTGGCAAACAGACAGCTTTACAGCGCAGAGCTCAATCAAACTGTCTCCCTACCCAACGGTAAACACACACACACACACACACACACACACACACACGTAGAAGCAAAGCCTAACACACATGAGCACAAACACGCAGATGAAACAAGCCTAGAGCCAGCAGAGCCTAACCCAGATTGATAACACCAAACAAATCAGTCTGTCGATTCCCCCCACTGCTTACGGGAACTTAGCTTTATCAACAGTGACATTTTGATTGTTGCATACTTTACTTACCTAATTAATTTAGAAGTGTTCTAATTCAAATGCCATTAACATTGTACACTGGTTGATTTCAGCCATTACTCCAGCAAAGATGAGCAGAAGAGTTAGCAGTCATTACTAACAGGAAGGAACCCCAGGCTATACTGTGCTAAGCGCCCTCTGCTGGACAGATGTTATATAACAACCCAAACCAACAGTTTTCACTGCTGTGTATCTCAGAAACTGAGAAAATTGAAAACAGCCAAAGTCAAAGCTGATAGGCTGTGCTGCCCTCCTAAGACAGAAAATCCTCTCCCTTAGGAGAGGTGGGCTCCTCTCTCACAACACAAAAGAGGAAAGGCTTGGGCTTGTCCGATGTGTATGAATCAAAGAAAGTAAGTGTGTGTGTGTGTGTGTGTGTGTGTGCCGAGCATCCGAGCTGCACAGTGAGAATATAACAATATGATTGAAATCAAAAAGGCCTATAACCTTTTGTGTTTGAGTGTTTGAGAAAGTGAACACATGAGTTTTCCCGCTAAGGATCCTGAAAAAATTAAATTCCACTTTTGTCCCTTTGTGACCAAAGGGCCTCCTTTGGCCTGTGTTTGTGTGTGTGCGTGTGTGTGTGTGTGTGTGTGTGTGTGTGTGTGTGTGTGTGTGTGTGTGTGTGTGTGTTGTAGTTGTAGTGGACCTGTCATGGCAGTCTGATCCTGAGCTGAGCTAACAGGATTAGTGGAGCCAGCGCTAAGAGGGGACGAGTCCCCCTGTCTCTGTCCCTTGGGGATCAGAAAAATGACACTCTTACAGCTGCAGACAACTAGCCAGCAATACAGACTATATGGTGGAATTGAAAATGAGTACCAGAAGAAGAACCAAGGAAAGAGCTCAACCTTTTTATGTTGTTCCCACTTTTAATGTACCATTTAGGAAGAAACATCCCCAAACTTAAGACTACTCCCATGTGGAGGACTTTGTTAACTAGAAAAAGACTGAAGAAGCGTATTTTGATTAATGGATGTCTTGGGGGATTGTTATTTGTTAAGAGTGATTTAAACGTGCAGCGCTCACAGAGTCTTATTCCATCAGGCAAGCTGAAACCAAATCAAACCACTACAGACCAGTTTACATGTGGCTCTAATGACGCTTTGCTAAATCACATTGGGTTAATGAATTTAGGGAGTCTCTAATCAAATCTGTGTGATCTGGCAACTAGACTGACATCCGCATGTGTGTGGTTGTGTGTCTTTGATTATTGATGATAGTGTGTGTATTGATAACAGGAGAAAATAAGGGCATATGGGGCCAGGCTAGGGAGAAAACCTCTTGATTCAAAATATGACAGGGTGTCATGGTTTTTCAAAAATGTAATAACAAGCATGAAGACATCAAAGTGTAGGGAGGAGAGTGGAGGAGGGGGGAAAAATGGAGTAGGGGGAAAAAAAGAGGGGACCTGCTTGTATGCATGTCTATGAGAGAGCATGCATGCATTCATGATTGCACATCTGGCATCCCAAAGATCGAGGTTCCACAGTGACCCTATTTAGATCTCCATAATGTAGTCACACTCTCATTAGCACCTAGTGTGTCTGTCTGCCTGTGTGTGTGAGTGTGTGTGTGTGTATGTGTGTGTGTGTGTGTGTGTGTGTGTGTGTGTCTGTGCGTGTATGTGTGTGTATGTGTGTGTTATTCTAGCTGCTTCTTCCATTATGCTGTGTTTAAACATGAGAGAGCTCTTTGAGACAAGAGAGAGCTGCATGAGGGGATCAAACAACTACACATACACAAACGCAGGCAAGCTCCAGCGTGCTTATACACACACAATCTCACACATACACAGAACGCAAAGGGACACAAAAATGCAGTGCACCCCCTCCCTACTGCTCTGATTAATAAAGGTCAATTAGCAATTATAATTTCCATATTTAATCAGTCCCCTGTGGTGTCGCTCTGTGGCCTGAGCTTTGACAACTGGCTCTCTCCCCACCCTCCCTCCTTCTCTCTCTCTTCCTCCTTTTTTCTCTCTTCTATCTCTGTCTGCTGTTCTCGCTCTCTATTTTTTTTTTTTGCTTTATGTCACGCTCCTTCGCTCTTCCTATCTCCTACGTCATTAACATCTGAGCATCCCTCCCTTCTCCGCCTCCTCCTCTCCTCTCAGCCACTCCCTTCTACCATG
This sequence comes from Symphodus melops, assembly GCF_947650265.1. NCBI lineage: Eukaryota > Metazoa > Chordata > Actinopteri > Labriformes > Labridae > Symphodus > Symphodus melops. Next base: position 18,116,953 of record NC_136693.1, on the reverse strand, counting down.
TTATCTCTCTCCCCCCCCTTTCTCTTCCTCTCTCTCTCTTTCCTGCGATCCTCTCTCTCTTTCCTTTCTCCATCTCTGATGCCTACCCTCATTAATCTGGATGTTTTTGCTCTCGCTGTGTTCTTCCACAGGCCTTCAAATCTCTCAGTAATTGCAATTAATCACAGAGGGAAACAGATGCTGCGAACAAAGGCAACCTGGGGGGGCCAAGAGTCAGTGCGTGTGTATGGGGGGGGGGGGAGCGCCTGCAGGCTTTGACATCAACCCTGGGGTATGTGCGTGGAGGTGTCAGGTGTTGGTGTGTGGGTGTGTGAATGTGCATGATTTTGGTGTGTCCTACAGTGTGCACCTGACCCTGTCACAGCTCGTTGAAGCATCTGTCCAACCCAACAGTGTGGGGGCCACAACGAGAGCTTGTGAAATTGATGATGACATGAGCGAGCTTATGACAAGAGAGCAAAAAGAGAAAAAAAGAGCAGCACCACTATCTCGCTTTAACAGGTCTGCAAATGGCCGCTCTGTCTTGTATTCAACCTCTGTGACACTCTGTTGTCATTTCTGAGTGGCAACAGCTGCAAAAATTACAAGCAACAGAGTCATAGAAAAAAGTAAAAATTACAATTCAACATGTTTTTGCCTTTGCTTTTTGATGTTGACTTGAACACGATGATTACTGAACTCCAGGCGGTGTGACTTTATTCCACCTGCAGAGTATAATCACAGCCTCTTTCCTTATTTCCTTCCTATCTTCCTTTTCCCCTCTTCCCTCCCTCTTCGACTTCCTCGAACAGATATTTGTCGTCACTGTCGGCCCTTCTGTTCTTGGCGATTCCACATTAAAAACACACATTATGTTTCGGGAGAATAAAGCTCCCACAAATACACAGACCTAAAGACACAACTCATAACCATCCACCTGAATCAGAGAGATGAGAGAGGTTTATTGAGAGAGGTTTTGTGTGTGTGTGTGTGTGTGTGTGTGTCTGTGTGTGTGTGTGTGTGCGTGTGTGTGTGTGTGTGCGCGCACGCGTCTGTGTGTGTCAGGCGATATTATCCATCGCAGCTATCTGCATCACTTATCAGCCACAAGGAGGCGGAGAATAAAAGGCTCCTGGAACACACAGACGCTGCAGACAAAATGGAGAAGAAATGAAAAGATGCTAGGAGTAACATTTTCCACTGAGTACACACATGAAATGAAGCATACAAACACATAAGGAGCATAGATTTAAACTACTCAAACCAGACACAGCATTGAAAACCCTATCAAATAGTCAATGGGAGGTGATTCAGTGGAAAAAGATATGAGGCTGTTATGCTTCAAATCCACTCCAGGAACATTGCAGTGCGTCCAACACAGCAGAGTCCAGCTCCTCTGCAGATAACAGACCACAGAACAGCTTCTTCTCTGCTGTCACTACAACAGAGGATCATTCTAAGTAGCTTTAAACCCCTACATATGGGGCGTCTGAGGGACAACAATGAAATCAAGCTCATCTGATATGTTCTCTCGGATTAACACAATATGGTGACCCCTGTGTGACCCTGGGGAAGCATGATCAGCCTCCAACTGCAAGATCTGAGAGATAGTGTGGCTAAAAGAGTGAGTGTAAAATGATAAGAGAGGCAGTGTTAGGGTGCAGCACCTCGTAAATTGCAAAGAAGATGTGAAGCAGGTGCTGGATTAATGCTGGAGGGGGGGGGGGGGGGGCGCAAACCCATGTGGCCTTTCTCTAGCTATAGTACTCGCTCTCCAAAACATAATCAAAATCATAGACTGTCTAAGAAGTTGACGTAGCCTTTGGCTTCAAAGTGAGGCCAGTGTTGGATTTTCTTGTGAACAACTAGCAGCAGACACCCTGTCTCATTGTGCTTTCAAAATTAATGAGTTCATTAATGGTGATAATGGTAACATTTTTGGTAAAATCTATGATCAAGCAGACCATAGTTTAAGGCCTGGCTACCTCTGATTGACACGTCACTTCTATGACAACTTGTCAGCCCGAACAGAGCCCTAAAATTTCTAATTTACTGTTGTCCAAATATGGTCATTTCTGGTGATGTTAAAAACGTGAAGCTTTATAAGGGTGGTTTACGCCTGTAAGCCAATGATCACAATGTAGAACAAATTCAACCTCGTTTCTTATTGATTTCTACAGGGATGAAAAGAAACAAGAAAACATAATAATTTCATAAAAAATATACACAAACTGTGGGATAATTAGGAAAAGAGAAGATCTGAGAATGTATTTCTCTCTTTAAGTGTCACAAGTGTCAATGAGTCATTCATAATGACAGCAGCTCAGCATACACACAGGCTGGACCTCTACCTCTGTTCTGCAGCAGCTTCATCTGTCACCACTGCTGTCACACTTCAAAGCCCAAAGCATATTGAGCTGTTTTTCATTTCGAGTAAAAACTAGAGTGGGAGGAGATCTTTGCTGAAAGCCTGGAGGAAGCTCTAATAAGTCTCTACTGTTCTTTAACTGACAATCCTACAACTTCAAAAAATGACAAATGCCTCCTTCCCAAAAACACAACACCACCCCCTCCTAGTACTTACACACACACACACACACACACACACACACACACACACACACACACACACACACACACACACACACACACACACACACACACACACACACACACACACACACACACACACACACACACACACACACACACACACACACACACACACACAGCACAGTCCCCTGACAATTCCTTCCCAGCAGGCTCCACTCAGCCTTTATTCATTTTTTATATATCACCTCCTGTGAGTCTATTGCGCAGCACCCAGCAATCGCTGCACTTAACCCATTATGCTAGGTATAGCTCCCCAGAACGGTTGCTCCCTCCTCAGGATAAATTATTAACTTCCTTCACATCCCGCCATTTATCACGGAGCCCCATCGAGCAGAACAGGATAACCACTGCTCATATCCATGGCAACAAGGGCCCAATTGTGCAGCAGTTGGATGCTGGCAATGATGAGGGGACAAAAGAGAACGAAGAAGACAACAAATAGTACCTGCTTTTATCATGCTCTCTTTTGTTTGCATCTGATCATGCTCTTCTCTTTGATTTTTTTTCTGCTGCCTCTTCCTCGCTTGCTCCTCTCGCCTTCTTCACGTCACCCAGCCCTCTCTTCACGTATGAGATGGCAGCAGCATGGATAATTAGATCAGAGCTTTTCTCTTGTCTCCATAGAGATGAATCATACAGTCTGGGTGACAGTCTGAGCTTTAGCACTCCAGGATAACCCAATCAGAACATTTGAACCCCAGCCAGAGCGGTAACATAACCTAATAATACCAACATGAACCTGCAGTGACCTGCATCCCTGCACACAGCAGTGAACACACACAGGGTTGACGGGCAGATCTGGTTCAACACACCAGTTCTCTTCCCAGGGTATACTGTGTGTGTGTGTGTTTGTGTCAATGTGAAGGAGGCCTCACAGGTGTCCTTATTCATGAGCAATCGCAGCTCATGAATAATTAAACACAAAATGCAAATGTGCTCCTTTGATCATTTACATTCACGTCTAACAGTATTAATTAATCAAACAAACCTTTTCTTTATCCCCAGTGGAATAGATGGATAAAAACACACCAGAGAGCACAAACACATACACACATCAGACAAGTATACAAGAAAAAATATCCACTGACTAAACAAGTTTACTAATCGCACATTTAGCCGCATCTGAAGGAACTCAATTTTGCGAGCTAAGCAAGTTAGCATGACTCATTCTTCTACTCGCCACATGGTGAAGGTGACTCACTGTACTCTCTCTTCATGTGAGATTAATCTAATCTCCTGTAGCTTCCCCTACTGTATGCAAATGAAGATTGCACAAACATAGACCCATGTAAATTTAAGCTCTACAGAACACAATAATCAGATTAGCATTTGAAAGTAAGGTTGTTATTGTTTCGTCTCAAAAGTGGATTGAGCGGTATATGGTAGTTTCTTCTACACAGGCAAACACATAGGCCCAATTCTAATTCCATTACCTAGACTGTAAATGATTAGCCCTTGAGAAGAGAGCTACAAGGGGTATACTGAACAATAGGACTACTCTTATGACTTTAAATAGTTTAAGCATCACATGTTCGTAAACGCTTTTATAATGATGACGCATTTTCTTTATGTCTGGCAATGAAACAGCCTCTATGACCAGGAATGCCTTTTGCTGTCATTGTTTTCAAATTGACTATACCAACCTGACAATAAGAAAAAACAAGGGTAAACAAGTTTGAAACTGTTCTGTATGCTCTGTATAATAGTTGCTTACATTAAAAAATATATCACCAAGAAAACTTATAAACTTTATCCTGTCTGAGCATATTGCAATATTTCTAGACCCAGAAAGTTAAACCTTGAAGAGACTGTTTGAGATTCTCCCCTCCGGTAAGAGGGACCAAAACCTCTCGCAACAAGAACAGTGTCTTCCCCTCAGCTGTCAGCCTCGTGAACAATGTCCCTGCCCTCCCACATAACACAGACTCCTATTAGCACCACAGTCAGAAAAACTCACAGTAATGTGAAGGCTCAAACTGTTTCTTTTATGCACAACATTAACGCTCAGTGGACTTTACTTTCTTACATGCACTCCATTGCACCTTTTTGTACATTAAATTCCTTGTTAGTGTAAATGTACATTACAATAAAAAAACTATTCTGATTCTGATGAGTCAGATCAGATTTGTTTCTACTCTTACATTGCTGTTGACAAGGCCGATATCAGAAGTCCCTCTCTTTCTATATTTTCAGTGAAGAGAAATCGACCCTGAGAAAAGCTCAAAAGTTAAATTATTTTCAATTGAGAGCAACATGAGTGCGAGTAAGAAAATGTGCATTGCCATCACAAAAACAGCATTAATTGACAATTTTCTGTTTAGATTAGTAAAGCTAAATAGGCATCAGAAAACAGGAGATAAAACTGTTTTCTATATTGCACTCATGAAAATGGTGCTTATTTTCATCCATTAATAGGAATATCAAAGGGAACTATTACTTATTTCATTAAAAAACACCTTTTATTTGTTAAAATGTGCAGCATAACCAGGCTAGTAAAGGGACTGGGCCTTAAACCAGGATGGGCTTATATTTCAAGTTCTTCGGTATTCTACAATTTAAATTTTTCTGTCAATAGATTGGCTTCTTTCCTTGCACTAGTAGCTAACTCCAGTCTACACTGCTTCCGCACAGTTAGATTGGGAGCCCTCCATATGGTTTTGATGAGCACTACTCCTTGATCCCCACAAAGACAGGGAAACCTGAACTCTGCATTGGATCTCAAAACCATAGGGATATCAAGATGCAGATGTATCAAATGCATGCTAACTCAAAAAGCTTGACTCAAAATGCAGACAGAGCTAAACTCTGATTCTCCTTTTACGTTGCAGTCTGAGACAGATGGATGTTAATGGTTCAGATGGATGAAACAACCAAACACACAAACACAAATGCACACAGCGGGACAATCAGGATTTCATAGGCTTTTTATATGCTCACTCTGTGAGATGGACCTTATAAACAGCCTCTCTTCGGCTGACCTCTTGTTTATAGCAACAGTATCATACACAGAGGGAAATCTCATAAAGACAGAAACAGGTCTGCCTCCCTCCTTCTCCTCATATCAGCCCAGATCTTTCTCTCCCTCACTTTTAACTTGATTAGCCATTTCCTCCTTTACCTTACCTGAACCAAGTCCTTTCTCTACCGTAATAAGTCTGTTTGTATGCAGCGCACACTTGTGGAGGCCTCACAGAAACACTGACTCTTATTATACACGCATCCAAATTCCTGTGACTCCCTGCCAGCTCCACTCCTTGCCTGTCACACCCTCCTGTCATCAATTTCTTCTCAGTAAAAGAGAGAGGCACGTCTGACTTATGGAGGATATCAATATCTCCGACATAAAGGGGTGGAGGGAGGGGCGCACACCTCAGGCTTCTTTTAGGACACCTCGTAAAACTAAATGATAGTTGAAGGGGACGAGGGACGTGGGACGGAGGGAGGAAAATGCAGCGCTGGTTGTTAACGTGATGGCAGGGGGTCGTAAACAACTGAGATACAGATCTACAGCGTGTGTGTTACGTTGGAGTGTGAGGTATGTCTGTATGTGGATGCTGGCATTAAGAAGGTTAAAAAGGACTGAGTGGTTGACTGAGTGATCGCCTGCTGTATACACTGCGTGTGTATTTGAAGATTTACGTTAGCGTGTGGTCGACAATGTGTTTTATACCTTTGCTGATCCCAGTGGAAGATTTATGCTAACTGCCACTCCCCAAGCTTCTAATGCTGTGCTGTAAATAGCTGTCCGTCTCCGCTGACATCGCCAAACTGTCCATAAACCTGTCCCCTATAGGACACTTTCAGTCACACAGGACAGCACGGCCCCGGCTGCCATTAAACTATCAGTTTACACTAAGAGGCGAATGTGGGTAAATGTGTGTGTTAGAGGCTGTGGCCTGTGCTGCATGTGTTTAACTGTAATGCAGGGAGAGTGCAGAGTGAGGGCGGAGCACTGTGTGTGTCTAAATATTCATGACGCTGTAAAAGAGTACAGGTTGACACCAGTTGAGAGTCTCTGTGGTTATTATAAACAGATACAACACACTATGCCTAGGCCTTTGACACTCGCACATGCAAGTGTCACCTGACGCGCACGCACACGCACACGCACACGCACACGCACACACACACACACACACACACACACACACACACACACACACACACACACACACACACAGGTGCTTCTGAGAGGTCAAGAAGTCAGTTTTGAACTGGGTACAGGATCAATAAAGCACTGAGACAAGAGTGTGTGCACCACTTGCCTCTCTCCCACAGTTCCCATGCCTTCCTAAGATCTTTATTTTTCTCTAAATCTCTGCCCTCAAATAAACACTTCCACCACCAGCAGCACACATACAGTTACAACTACTAGGACTAAATTGATGTGACTTTGTTGAAATAAGCGTGTACATTTTGTTCTCAGACGTTTTTGACTTAAGAATTTTTCACTGGATGGTCTTAGGGGCCATGTTGAGCATCTGGTTCAGTCTAAGTTGCTCCAATTATTGGTAAAGAAAGAATGGAACACATTTCCAAGTTCTTAAATGACTTTTGACAAACTAGGAACTTTAAAATAAAGTTAATGACTCTTGTGGACAAATCTAATATCTTTGCTGTTCCCTTCTTTGGGACACATGCAAAGGATTGTCAAACAAAAGCTCTCGACATACCTTCTTTCAACTGTCAATTTTACCACTCCCTATTAGACTCATTCTTGGAAAATGCAAATAAATGCTGTGTGCACAGCGTCATCTAAATGACATCATTGGACAAAGACCTGGTGGCAACCTTTATTGGCATTAAAATGATGATACCATAGTGATCCACCTTCTTCCTGATAGAATTGTTTTCTTTGTTTCCGTTTATAACTCATCACAGTAGGCTTTGAGCTAAAACAGAGGGGGGCATTATCCTCCAAAACCATCCTGTGCTTTGTTCAAGTCAGTCAGATGAGATGACACAACAGCTGCATGGGATTTAACAAGTTAGCATAACCTCTTTCGTGGGTATATTTTTTTTTCTTCATAACAAATTGTATTGCTTTCTCCATCATAGATCACTTTAGAGTATATTTGTTTTCACTATGAATGAGAAAAATATGGTTGTGGGTCACCGGTGGACGAGTGGTTACAGTGCTCGCACAATGTACAGAAGCTGTCAAGCAGGAGGCCCGGGTGCAAATCCTTTCCTACAGCTCCTTTCTCGCTTGTCACACTCCACTCTCTCTGTCCCTTATTTCTGACTCTATCCATTGTCCTATCTCTACAATACTTTTGTTTGTGGTATTGGAATAAGTTGTTTTATCTTTAGTACCAAGGACGGACGTTCAGAAACATTGTCAGATCTGCAGGTTATTTTGTTGTCAAATGACTTGTGCATTTCTTTAATTCATAAATATATAGAAACAACATGACTATATAGTTTTACCCAACACTTAAGATCAATCATTAGACGATTTAATTATTGGAACGTATATTCTCCAACTCGTAATAATACAAAATTCTTTAGTTTAACATGTTAGCTCTTACAGCCCTAAAATCTCCAACAAATCGACACAGAATTGTTAGCTTTGGTCTGCTGTACATCCTCTCTGCTGTGTGGTATAGCTGTCAGCGCCGCTGTGAGTGTGTCTGGACATGTCCCAGAGGCTGTGTTCATTCTACTGTGGGAGATCTGTGGCTGATGACTCCAACTCGCTGGCACCCCACGAGCAATCGCACGGATGTGATCGGCAGATGAAAAGAGAACAAGGCAGTGACAGAGCGACAAGCAGAGCAGAGGCAGAGGGAACATGTAAAGGACAAAATGCTTTCTTCCCCGGATGGGAGCATCTCATTTTTTCTCATTAGAGGGAACTCATCTGAGCTCAGAGGATAAAAGCAGGACTGATAGCCGGTGTTTTTTCTCTCTCTCCATCTCTCCTCTCCCTCCTCTTTTTTTCACCCACTGTGCACATGCCACCTAATTAATTACACCCCAGCATCGCTTTACTACAACAACCACTGCCGGCTAATTAACAGCACGCCTCAATCCTGACCCCACTTCAAGGGTTCTGGATGCGCTTGCATGTGGTGCGGGATGGTGTGTGTGTGTGTGTGTGTGTGTGTGTTTGTTTGGGCGGAGGTTATAGGAGAAGAAGGAATAATATAAAAATGACATGCAATGTAGGGAAAGAAGAAAGGCCAGGAAAGAGAAGGAGAGGAGAGGAGGTGGGGGAGTGAGTTACAAAAATAAAACGGATGAAATGTTGCAAAGAAGAAGCAGTTTGGGCAGCAAAGGGGAAAAAAAAGAAGAAGCAGAAGGAAGGAGACACTGATGTGTCTGACGAGGAGAGAGGAGCGAGGGGGGCAGGAGATATATGGAGCAGCTCCTCTCTCCACACCCAGCTGGACTCTATCAGCCAGGCTGGAGCCAGTGAGGCTGCTGGGGACTCCCAACTATGGGGTGTTTCACCCCGGACACGTCACTCCCAATCCCCCCTGAGCCTGCCTGATCCAGGCCAGACCTCAATGCGGCTGCAAAACTGCTACACCAGGCTCCTTAGCGCCTCCTGCTCCTAACACACTCAAACTGATATCATCAGACTGAAAAAACGGAACAAGGCAGGACCTATGACAGCACACATGCACCGTACAAACTGAAAACCTTTCGCACAGCATACAGAACGTCCTCATAGTTGATTTGAGAGCAAAATGAAATGAGTAGAGATAATTAAAGAAGGGACAGAGCTGTAATTTGTTTAGTGTATTTGATTGCATTAGTGTTAGGGTCATAATATTCTTCACCCACGTCACACACGCAGAGAACGGAAGCCCGGCGGGACAATCTTAGCGTTAATAGTGCTCGACTGGTGACAGATACAGACACACATGCAGACGAGTGAAGAGATGAACCACAGATAAAGTAAAATACAGGAAAATACAGTTAAAGACTATAAAACGTCATACCACTCAACAGTGCCCATGCGACTAATCAAACCAAATTTCCCTGTGGAATCAATTTATTTTTGATTCTGACAGATATATGGATAAGAATAAGGATAAACTTTGTTCTTCCCCGATCAGGTAGATCTATATTACAACAGCTCAACGACAGGAGTATAAACAGCATCAATAGCAAAAAGTAAAAAAATAAATAAAAAAAACCCACGTAAAATCAAGTTTACATCAATTAAATAAAGGAAGATAAAAACAGAATTGAATAATACAATCCATAAACACTATGTCCACTTTTACTTGTGGAAAGACAGATTAGATCATAATTAATGATATTTATGATTATTAAAAAGAGTCACGTGGTGGTGGTGATGTTGTTATACAGTTGGCTATACCGTACCATAAAATGCTCTAAAGCCCACTTCAGCAGAAGCCTAACTCCCTCAGCCATCCAGGTAATCAACAAAGCAACACCTCACAGATGAACATGCAACTATATGTACCCCACATTTAATGAATGTGTCTATGTGTATAAATGTGAATTAACATTTTCATCATTCATGTTATTGCTACGAATGGCGTGCAAGACAGAATTATACAATTTTGCACAATGAAATCATTCTAATATTTATTTGGACTATTGTTAATCTGTAGAAGACTTTACCAGGCAGAATGAATAAGTTCAGGGATGTCCAAAGATGTCATTAATACGAACAAATAAGTTATGTTTAATAGAAAGAACATAAATGTATATTTGCATGCCAAGGCATTTCAAGGATGTTAATGGTTGGTTAAGAATCAGCATTTGGATGGTATAAATAGGAGAAATTCATGTACCTCCTTTAGATATTCACCACTTTCAAATGATATTTGACACAATTAGAGCTTTAGAGCTTCTTATTATCTGATGTGATAACACTACCAGGGTTAGAACCATTTAGATTTTGTGACAAGAACATCATGAATGTAAAATGTAGAGAAAAAAGATGGAATAGAGAGATGAAGAAAGAGTGAGAGTGAAACAGAATGTTCTAGTAATGGGCCAACAGCCGAGCAGAGAGGCCATGTTCGCTGTCAGCCATTAACATGGCTAGGACTAAATTATTCACTGTGCCCTGTCACCTTACACAAGTCTGGTCTAACTCACACTACAGAGGGCTGTGTGTGTGTGTGTGTGTGTGTGTGTGTGTGTGTGTGTCTGTGTGTGTGTGTGTCTGTGTGTGTGTGTGCGTGCGTGCGTGTGTGTGACAAGGTGTGACCATGAACTGTGGTAAAAGAAGGTAAGGAAGGATTCCCTTAAAGTAAGGGGACTCAGTAATGCCATCCTGTGGCTAAAACAAGTAATAAACTGTGTGCAAGCCATTTCATTCAAAGCTACGCACACACACACACACACACACACACACACACACACACACACACACACACACACACGCACACACAGGAATATGAATACGGCTGTAAATGAGTCTTATAAAACATGCAAATATTGCACAAGCTTTAACCTTTGGTGCCCTTTGGAAGTAATGAGCAGCGACAAACACACGTTACATGCGTTATAAATATACGCATGCATACTGTTGGCAATCATAAAATCACAAGGGGGGGAAGAGAGAACTGTTCTGTGTGGAGGAAGCTGATTTCCATGCAGCCTGCTGGTTTACTGTTGAACAGGAGAGACTGGTTAGCAGCAGCAGCAACCGCAGCAGCAGCTGGGCAAACAATACAACCTCACCTGGAGTCATTTACATGGAGCACATGTGTGTGTTCCTATGTTTATGTTTATGCATGTGTCTGTATGTGTGGCTGTTACGTTGAGAGGGTTGTCTCCTGTTGTTGCTCTTCTTCATCATGTTCCCTGAAAGTGCCGTTGGCAAGGAAACCAGAGAGGGAGAGGCAGAGAGAGAGAGAGAGAGAGAGAGAGAGAGAGAGAGAGAGAGAGAGAGAGAGAGAGAGAGAGAGAGAGAGAGAGAGAGTGAAGGAGCACAGTTTTGGCTAAGAGCAAGATGAAATGGGGAAGAAAAGGCGGACAAATGGGAGAGGGCAAATAAAAGTAGGGGATCTTGGAAGAAATGCTTGTGGTAGTGGTGGTTGGAGGCGAATGGAGGAGGGAGTTAAAAGAGGGAAGGCAAAGAGCATGTGACAGTGCGACCCATACCTCCCACTGACAAGCTTTATTACAGTCCCACCTGCGGAGAGACAGCAAAAAGCACTTAGCCTCAGCCGTGCTGCCTGACAGTGGAGGACAGTTTGGAGGGAGTGGAGGAGAGAGGGATGGGAGAGAGGAAATAAAGAAGGAGAGGAGGAGAAGAAGGGGTGATGAGGTTAGAGACATGAGGTTGAACAATGAGGACGAAAGGAGAGGAGAGAAGAGAGACAGATCAAAGCAAACAGGAAAATCAAAGGAAAAGAAAAAATAAAGGAAAGCTCAGTTTTTTAGGTGAACTGTACTCTGCTTCTGACTCTGTGGTACAAGGCTGTGGTTTGTTGTTTTGCAGCATCAGCTTTTCCTATTTTCCGTTTGTGTTAAACAAAAGAAGAGTCAAAAGAAGAGCGATACAAACACACGCTAACCATTGCCTGCTGCTCAGCTCAGTCTGCCGCCAGCCAGGCTTAATCACGCTTGAACACCTGTTTCCTGGTGAAAGTGAGGTCAAAGATCACAGTGTTCGAGTGTCTCACTAAGTACTCGTCTTCTTAGGGGCTACTGCTGAAACATGTCTGTAACCTGACCTCCCTGCTCCACACTGAGTTTAACCTCACTCCAGGTGACCTCACTAAGGCCTAAATATAACTCCTCCTGAACACAGAAGAGCCATTCACTTCACACTGCATTACTTTACATTACACACACACAATATTTCAAAAGCTTGGGTTATCTTACACATGATGCAGACAAAATTTTAGACATGCAAAAAGTATCACAAACTATCACATGCTTTTTGCTTTCGTCATTTAGTGCGACTCGTGCGATCCGTGAGCAGGAAATAATTAAGGGTCTGAAATGAAGACGGCTTTATTACTTCCTGATCGGCGACAGCTCGCATCTATTAGCGCTTCCAGCCTGCTGATGTATCTGCTGATGAGCTATGGCCAAGTAATGACGTGCTCTACTGGCCGTGAATCCATAGGTCTCTTCCTAAGTCGACTCTTTCTGGCTCCCAGGCTCCGGATGGAAAACCACAGTCACTAAATCAAACCCATCCGGAGTGAAAAGAGTGAGAGAGAGAGAAAGAGAGAGAGAGAGAGAGAGAGAGAGAGAGGGAGCGAGGTAGAGTCAGGGGGAGAGAGGGGGTAAACGGCTGTTTCTCAGCTTTTCGGAGGCAGAGGAATGTGTTGGAAAGGGTACAAATCAACCAGAAGTGACTGCACAATGAGGTCAGTGTGATCAGAGGAGAATCCTGACTCAAATGCTAGACACGCACAAACACACACACAGAAACAAACACATTAGGCACACACATGCAAACACAGTGAGTGATTGAGCTAGGGCATAACCCCGTGCCCACCCTGTGAGTGGCTAATAACTGTGGATGGGTGCCAAACCCACTGTCTCCTGACTAATTCCCCCCATGCCCGCCAGGACTGGCGCCGTACTGCAGAACAGAGCTCTGTTTTCTCAAAAATCCTGTGATCATTACATTAGTGAATCACTCAAATAGACGGATGAAAAAACAGCCATGAAGGCTGAGGGAAGGAAAGATATAATGGAAGAGACAATGGGAGCACTATGAATTAATATTTGTTCGTTGAGACTGCTTCCCATTCGTTAATAAGACACACACACACACACACACACGCACACACACACACACACACACACCTCAATGACCACTCTTCTGGTCTGGAAAAGGAGGGCATTGAGGTGGCTTTCTGCCAAGCGTGGCACTGCCAAGAGATTCGGTATTCCCTCGTCTCCTGTGGCATTTTAATCACACAAACACACACACACACACACACACACACACACACACACACACACACACACACACACACACACACACTTCCATCTGCTGTGCTTCTTAGGAGCTGTGGCAAGCTCGTCACTGTCATTCTCAGTTAGCCTACCCTCCTGCTATCCCTACAGAGGGGAACAAAAGACAAGAAGAAAAGAGGGAGAGGGAGTCGAGGAGGTGGGGGCCAAGCAGTGGCATTCCTCTCCTCGTCTCCTCTGACACCCTCTAATCTCTCTCTCCCCAAGCACACCTACTGTCATCTCTCCATTAAATGTCCATCCTCCTCTCACCATCTTTTTCCAACCCTCCCTGTCCTACATCCCAACACACTGCTCCTGTCATCCCTCAACAACTCTTATCCCTCCACCTGCTGCTCTCCTCTGGACATGAGCTATAGGGACAGCTTGTTCTCAGTCCCAAGTCGTAAAATATAGCAGCAGTCAGTGACCTCAGTCAAAAATTGATGCTGCAGGTACCCCTATAAGCAGGTGCGTTTCCAGACGGGTCACATGGGCCTCTTTGAAATCTGATTGGCCACCCCAAAATCCTTAACTGTGATATGCTATTTGCCCTGTCAGAGGCTTTACTTGTGTTAAACAGACTTGACGCAACATTGCTGCTCATAGTTGTCTTTACATTTCTTTGTACTTTCAATTGCAAATAATTTCTTTGCACAACTATTTTATTTATTTAAAACAGACGCAGAGGAAACCAATTCATGTTTGTAACCAAAACATTGCCAATGAATATATTTTTGCAAATGAATGTGAAGGAATTTCCCATTTTTTGGTGCCCAAGTTGGACCTTCACCGTCAAAAAAAGTCTGGATACAGCCCTACCTATATCTGTTTTAAAAGCTTCTTCAAGATTATTGTTTAGATGATGTATTGAAGTCAGGTGACAGCATAAAGAAAAGGTGATAGAAGGGTCAAACAAACTTGGGCCTTAAATAGAGAATTTGATTCCATTGCTTTGTAAAGGGAACAGTCAATGTTGATATTTCAAAGTAAAACAATTTCTTTAGCTACCTACCTGGTCATAAAAAATGGTGAAATTAATACTCATACCTCTGTTTTACCTAAAAAAAAAAAATAAAAATAAAAAAAACACGGTCTGTTTCTCTGCTAAATGACAACAGGATGAGATTTTCCTCAGAAAACAAAATCAGTAAAATAATAAGAGGTGATACTTTGTCCACAGGGGGTGCAAAATTTAATTGCAACCAATAGTTTCTCACTGCAGATTTAAAAGTCATATACACATATATGTGAATTATGTGGCGCTTCTGTTAAGAAATGTATGTGATATCTAATTTCCATATATGCCTTTATGCTCATTTAAACCCAAAGGATTATCTTTATATTAAAACCTTGTCGCTTTTGTGGCTGAGCGTAACAAAACTGGAGTTGTTTCACATTTGTGGTTATGGTTTTAAAACATCTCAAGCCTTAACTGTGAAACATTTAATGGCAAGCATACTTTAAAAGGCAACCTAAAAACATATTTACCATTTTAAGCCTGATTGCTTTACACAAATAAAATCAAGTTTTGATTTTTGGCTTTTTATGCCGTTATTTTTAGGGCTAGAACAGTTGATAGAGCTTAATATCAGGGTAAGAGATAGTGGGGAACGACAAGCGGGAAAGAAGCTAGATCAGTTTTAAAACTGCCTGTTAGGACTATGCCTTTGTACATGGGGCACGCAGTTAGGCTACTGGCACCCAAACGATTACTTTGCAACAGTTTAACCAGAAATTGCACACTTATTATTGTTAACTTCACTGTGGAGGTCTGCCCTTTCCAGACTGGTGCAGGAGTGGTATCTTCATTGTGATATTTAGCTTTTCGGACCAGAGACCAACCTGCCATCTTTGATGAGTTTAGGGGGAGAACCTGTTGAAGGCCATTGTAAACAGCCCCTCATGGACAGGATGTTCTTCATTTTATGTGTGTGTAGTGTTTGTGCTCTAACACGCTTGTGTAGTATAAACAAGTGTTAATGTAGGCTTCTCTCCATACTGTACTTGTAATGTGAAATGTTTTCAGCAGTAACTGAAGCAACAGTTCCAACATTGATCCACCCCTGAACAATTGTGGGTTGACAGATACTGTGAATCACCCCGCTCTGTGTCCCCACTAGCACCTACAGCCCATCTTCAATGGCTCTCCATGCTCCCTCGTTGGCTAATTGTAATTGTATTGAACTGGACTGCAGCCAAGTGCTCAAGACTGCCAAGTCTGCCGAGTCCAGCTGTGCCATCGCAATCACAACGCACTTGCAGCTCATCTCACTGCAATCGCATCATCAGCATGTATAATTGGAAAACACAAAATATTTTCACATCTCAAAACATATTTTTGTTCAGTCTGAGGAAAGAAAATGCTTGACAGAGTAGAAATCAACAGACTAAACATTAAGAAAGGCTAACAAAGAACAATACACATAAGAAAAAAATGTTTTAAATTCCACACAGATATTAGCAATTTTTGCTAACACCTATACCAGATATATCTGCAGAAAGTGCAGCAGGGAGCTTCATCTTGTTCCTTCGACCCCCACAGTGATGTTTATTGACCGTGTTGTTTTGAGCCCTTGTGACTGATGATGTATGTGAAGTGTTCAGTTCACAGGTCGACAGGCCTGAAGCACAATGTGTTCAGCCCCATATGTCACAACCTCTCCACTGCAGCCTGTTTCCTGTCTGATAGGGGCTCCATTGACCTCAATATGTTGGGAAAAAAAGCAAGTGAAAAGGGAAGCTCTTCCCCCGTTTCAAAACATCTTTGACACATTAATTTCTCGGACTTTTATTTTATCCAACACACACACAGAAATCTCACTGTTCTCCTGTACCTTTGATTTATTATTTCATACTTTTGATCAATAATCTAGCAATATATGTTCGCATCGCATTTTCCATGGTTGAGTTAACTTACAGCTTCTCCACTGTCAGCTATTGGACATCCGTTTTCTGTGTGTTTTCATTGAGGTTTGTGTATGGACGTCTTTATATCTCGTCTTTTAATAGGCATTTTTTGCAAATGTTTGCAAAACATTACAACTGCTTTGCCTCCCATTGACAATATATTCTCCTTGTCTCAGAAACTGAGATATTTTCTAAATCATTTTGGGAAAGATCACATCTCTCACATCTCTCACATCACACCTCTTTCTGTGCACCACTGGTCAATACAAACTTAAATTAGAGCAGTGACCATTAAGCCTTTCAATATTCAAACATGCACAGTAAAAACCCTGCAGAGAGCAGACAGACAGCTGACACTGGGAGTATTTCTCTCTCTGGCGTCCCTCTGGCTAATGCACAGGAGCCCGCTTTAATGATTTAAACCCAGCAGTCTTAAGATCATGACTGATCATGCACCTCTCTGCTCTGTTCTGTGTGAAGACCGCAAGCGTGTCTTGTGTCACGTTCCTAGCCTGAGTGGAGGAAATGGACCGTGTCATGTCAGTGTGAGCTGCCGCCCAACAAGCATGATGGAGAGCCCTTAAATAACTCATGGAAACCCTGTTCTCAAGCCACACCAGACCATTGGGAGTAACATTCTGCATGCGTGTGTCGGAGATGTGCGGTGTCCTCTTTAGTCATGACTGTTTAACCAACTGTCTGTGAGTGTGTTGTGGTTGAGCTAGTGTGTGTGTGTGTGTGTGTGTGTGTGTGTGTGTGTGTGTGTGTGTGTGTGTGTGTGTGTGTTTGTGTGTTGAGTAAAAGAGAGCAAGAGATGAGTTTCTGTAAACGACAGGGGGGCCCTTTTGGCTAAACAGGAATAGCCTCCGAGAAAAGTGAGAAAGAGGCCTGAGTAGGAGGGATCAGGAAGTGAGAGACGGAAATATAGAGCAGGAGGAGAGAAAGTCAAATAAAGAATGTTAGAAATGAACACAATTAGTTTTACAAAACTCCTGCTTAAACACTTGTGTAAAAAAAAAGGATAAGAGAAAGGGAGAGGGAATAAATACCAAGTGCAAATGCAGTCCAGCTACACTGATATGAGGAGACAGCAGCAGTTTCCACATAAACGCACCAAGCTCCAAAATTCACTGTAGTGATGGGCTCCCTCGGGGCGTTCTCGCACACTTACACACGCACGCCACTTTTTTTTTTGTCTGTCTTCTTCATGATGACTTTTTTCAACTTTTCTCTCAGTCTCATTTTTTCAACTAAACCTTTCTTTCTTACACTATCGTCCAGACAACTTCATTAACCACCTTAAGTGTAGATAAACAAGATGGTTTAAAATCACTGCAAAACTCCATAATCCATCGCTCCAATTAATCAGCGATGAAAGTCACAAAGACTAATTAAAACTAGTGACAAATAGAGTGTATGCAAGTGCATGAGTGCAAATCTTGACAAATGTCACTATCTTTGTGTACACGCTTAGTGGACAGGTTGGGTTTCCTGGTTTGCATTGGTAATTAAAACCAGTTGCCATCAAACAATGCATTCAAATCAAGTGAAGGGCCAGGATCCTGTGCACATTTGCAAAACAAACTGCAGGGAAATCATCAGAATATCCTCTAATCCCCTACAGCAGCAGCAGCAGCAGCATGTAAAGGTTGACTTTGTGATGCTCAACAATGGAAAACAAAGAGTTGATCTAGAATTTTGGTCAGCGCTAACAGCTCTTGTTGCTTTATACAGATAAACTATTATACTGGTGCTTGAAGAAGTAGAATAAAAAAGGGTAAAATGAGTCAAGTCAAGTCAAGAAAAATGTTTTTCATCCTATGATTTGTGCGTATGAGCCACCTCAGACCTAATCTCATTCACTGCAGGGGTCTGACTACTTCCTGTATTTTCACACAACAGGGTCATAGGGACAGCTTACACAGGAAACTGAAAGCAATGATAAGATTCCAGTTAAGTAAAGAATTATTCCCTGGTATGGCTTATTCCTGCTTGTACAATCAGGTGACAAACATTGTATGTAATGTTATGCTGTTGGAGAATCACTGAACGGTGTTTGTACTATATTTAAAGCTGGATGTGAGACTTTTTGATCCAGTAGATCTAGCCCTTGAGCACCAGCACGAAACCAAACAATTTGACCTGCATTGTAGTGTTAGCATGCTATTAAGGGGGTGTGGCTGTGGCTTAGTTGGTAGAGTCGTTGTCTCTTAACTGGAAGGTCGAAGGTTCAATCGCAAGCTCCTGTAAGCAACATGTCCGAGGTGTCTTCCTCCTGCTGCTCCAGGGCGTGTGAATGTGCTTAATCTTATTCTTATGATTAGTTTATTCTGATGGTCAATATACATAGCAAACAACCATCAGTGTGTGAATGGATAGGTGTGACCATGCGATGTAAAAGCGCTACTCAAAGCGCTTTTACATCGCAAAAAGGAAATCAGACACAATCCGTGAACTTAAAACTACAATAAATAACGCACATCGAAAAACAACAATAACTGCATTTGTTACCGTTTTTACACTCCAGACTAGGGCTGTAAATAGTGATTACATTATTATTACTCAAAGCGCTTTTGAGTAGTCAGAAGAATAGAAAAGCGCTAAACAAGCTCAAGTTTATTTACTATTTAATGGTAGGACTGTTTATTTTGCTCGTAGCTTCACACTGGATGTAAAATTGCATGAAATGGCCATGGTCTGAAAACGCTGATGCGACATTTAAATGAGCAGTGAGTAGAGTATGTTATTCTTGTTTTCTATAATCCCTCACTTAAACAACATTTATACTCAAGGGGATGAGCCAGCGGGCAGTCAAGTTTATGTAAACACGATGTAGAGACAGCTCAGACAACATGACAGCCAGCGGGACTCGTGTGTCACACTCATTGACTTTCCTCATTGTGGACAGTCAAGACTTAAAGAGACATTTTTAGAGGATATACAGTACTGGATTTCTGCTTAGATCCCTTTATATTTAAATTCAAGACTTCAAGAAGATAATATTTTAGTCCAGCATGTGGTGTACTCACTGGGAGCAGGGCCTTCAGCTCGGTTGGCTTTCTCTGGCTCCGAGGTAACTGGGTGAGAAGCAGTGTGGTCACCTGCAGCAGTTTGTGAAGACCCAGTGTCAGCTTCTTTACTGGCTGCAATCTCAATCACTGTACACATCTGTGAAAGAAAAATACATGAATATCATTTAATACAGAATGAAGAATTGAGGCTAAATAAATGAGGCATTAAATATAAGTCCTTAACACCATTTATCCACATGTCAAGCTACAGATTTGGAACCTACCCACACAACACCCTGAATATGTTATTTAATCAATGTTATTAGGGCTTCAAAGTTAATACTGTTATTACACATCTAAACAATAAATAGACACTGGTTGTTGTAAATATAGCAATTAGCTGCTGTTGTAGCCTGATGGCTACTATAACCATTTTTAGCTGCTGTCACAAATTTCATCTATAAAAAGACAACAACTAAAGGGGACGCAGCACTAGGTGAAAAAGTGTCCTTTCCTAGAAGTGACAGAACCACAAAGCAGAAAGGCAGAGAGACAGAATCAAAGACAGAGAGAGAGAGAGAGAGAGAGAGAGAGAGAGAGAGAGAGAGAGAGGTTTTTTGTTTTTTTTGTTTTTTTTTGACAGCCCAAGTCTGCTTGGATGTGCTCTGCTCTGCTCCCCACAATAGCAGAAAGAGGGAAGAGGGACGAGCCTTTAGGAGAGAGACAAGCTGACCATGAAAGCAAAGGGAGAGGCAGAGGGTGGCTGTCAGCTAGGAGAGAAAAGGAGAGAAAAAAAGAGAAGAGGAGGAGAGTTTAAAAGAGCCTGAGATGGCTCCCTCCATTGACGAGCAGCAGAGAGACAGGCAGGGGAGGTGCAGCACATCTTAAGACAAAAAGGCACCCTGGGCTTATGAAATATACATAGCTCTCAGCTTCAGACAGAGACACAGAGCGACAGAGCAGAGGAAGGGGCCCTGAAGACTGTTGAGGCCCCGAGTAAACACACACTGCTAAAAATAAAACACACAGACACATTACTAATGACTTCTCAGGAGGAGCCGAGGGAGGGGGAGTAGTTAGTGCCTTTTTTCTCTTTTGATTTTGTGTGTGCTTATATTCAAACACAAGTGCAGGTGTTGTCAGCATCAACTTACCGCAACAGACTGAGTGGGCAAACCGCAACAGTAGCTATGACACAAAAATCTTTAGTGTTTTGGCTTTTAGCCTATATGTAAATCCACCTGCTGGCCAGGGGATTTTCTTTTATTAAGGTGGGAAGTTTCTTTTAACTGCCTCCCTCAGACCTGCCCACCTGCCCTCTCTTCAAGCCCAGACAGCTGCCGCAGTTGAAAAGCAGTTAAAAACCATTTTAAACAGACCTCACTTAACAATAAACTCGCCCTTTGTGCGAGTTAACGATCCACCTCTCCCACGCACTCTCCATAATGGCTATGCCACTGAAGTATCGGGATTCTCTTAAAAGTGTGTGTGTGTTTAACCGCTATATATTCACTCCGTTGACTGTCCCTGTTTATCTTATCCCTATCATCACTGCATTGGGTGTGCCTCCCCAGTCTCAATCCCCAACACGTCGGTTGTAAGCAGGTAAACAGTCATGTCTGAGCTTGGGATTACCTTTACTCCAGAACACAAACACGACAAACATGACTAAAGGTCTCCTAAACTATTCAATTTCTCACTTTCTCTATCATCCTCTTTGCTGTCTTTGTTTATTCCCCTTCATCTCTGGGTTTTTTGTGTGTGTGTAAAGTGCACATTAGAGAAGCTTGTTTTCATCAATTCCCGTTACTCGATAATAAATCATGAAAGAGAAAACAAGGCTGCAGAGAGGAAAGTAAGTGTAGAGCCTGCTCCAGCAGGTCAGGGCTGTGAGTCTTTAGTATTAAATCACTGAGAATCATTGATGCTTCTCAAAGCCAAAGAAAACAGATGGTGGTGACTAATATGAAACACACTGGCCTTAAAGAACAAACAGGGTTGCCAAGATTTGATGCTACACATTTAGATGTCCCTACAATTTCTCTCAAATGACTCATTTATTCCTATAATTAGGATGAGGCACAATTTCTCACAGTTTGTTGTGTTTCACATCACAGTAGCGCAGTTTGCTCGAGTTGATAGCTAGCAAGACAAAGTGCACAAATGTGCTAGCAGTTCTGTGAGGGATATATTCAAACACAGCAAAGCTTTGAGCTAAATGCTAACGCCAGTGCAAGAAATGACAATCCGCTTCTATGATAAAGTTTAATTCAAAATGCCAAAGAAACCCTAAAGGGGATCCTACCTGTAATGTCAGGGGATCATCAGTAAATATGAAAGACAGCAACGCATGATGATAAAATGTTCCACCTCACGGGGCTCTCCAAAGTCAGAGATACTTAACATATCGGAATACTTTATTTATATATATATATATATATATTTTTTTTTTTTACGGCGATGAGTTCATGGTCATTAAGATTTAGATCAAAGTGATTGACTCACTGATTAAGCTATGATGCTACCTGAACTTAGAGTTTGCAACTAGTAGCTCACTACACTCGTGGATATATATGTCCTCTGAATGTAACAGAAAGGGCAGGACTAATAAGATACTGCACGGGAGTCCGAAGGTGAAATGAGGAGGATCTACAGAGGTAGGACTAATTGAGGTTAATTCCAGGGTTCAGCATTATCTCCTCTAATCGGTAAAGAGGATGTTAGTAATGGATGATGTAGCAGGACAAGAAGAGAGCTTCACACAGCACACTATGCCCTCAAAGGATCACAAGACATTAGTAGCTGAGTACAGATCTTGATATGAAGCTGCAGATAAACAGAGAGTCAGGACAGCCTGCGGGCCTGCACAAGGTAATCTGTGAGTGTTTCCGTGCTTGTCTGAGTGTCGTAAGAGAAAAGGGTCTTATCAGCCAAGACAACCTCACCAGTCATTTGCATGGCCCACATCTCAACTGTCACCAGTGTTGACACCATCTTGCGCACAAGCAACCTACTGGATTTAATATCACTTCCTCAAAGTGACACACAAGCAGCAATGGGGTGCTGCACATGCACATCACCCTAAAACACATACACCGTCTTATAATAACTCTCTTTCATTTTCCCACACCAGTCACTGTGACCTAAGCAATCCTCTTCAGGGACAATCACTCTCATCACAGCCATGCCTGTCGATAGTTCAGCCCAGCACAACATCTGCACTTCGACACCTCCTGGATTCATTAAGGAGGAGGACAGAGTCAAAGAGGAAACGTCGATATGAAGAGGAGGTGGGTACAAATGTGAGAGTGTGTTTGTGTGCAGTGTCACTGGAGGGCAGGGCCATCCATAAACACTGCTGACAGTCTCGACAGGAAATACACTTAAGGATGTCGGTAAGTTAGTCAGCGGGGGTACACACGGATCAATAGGAATACGGATGATGTCATCGGCTACAGATGAGATCACTTGACGCGACAAAGGATCTGCATCTGATGAGTCTAGATCCTGAATGAATGATCACAAAGTGTTTAATATTATCAATTTTACAGGAAGAATAAATGTAATCAAAAAGCACCTAATTATTGCAGATAATAATGAATTGGTCCTTGAAAGGGTACAGAGTCAGCTAAGATTGTGCTTTAAAAGACCTTTAATTCTTGATTATCTAATTATCTCTCCGTTTCCCTCCGGTGCCAATTTCAGCTGTTTTCCTTTCTTCACTTCAGAGGCATAACCAGTTAAACATTACTTTGTGACATCGTTTTACATAACAAAGTTGGAAAGAGGCAGATTATTCATGCAAAAATGCCACAGAACACATGTTCAGCCTCATTGGGAATAACGTCCCCCATAGGCAATATGAAAAAGTGCATCTCCAGGGATGTAGGAGAGTGAAGGAGACCAAGCCGATTTACCCACAGGATGTGACTGCCCTATATCACGTTGCCTTTCTTACCATGATGCAGAGTGCGTGTTCGCTTGCGTGTTTGTCTGTCTGTCTGTGTGTGTGTGTGTGTGTGTGTGTGTGTGTGTGTGTGTGTGTGTGTGTGTGTGTGTGTGTGTGTGTGTGTGTGTGTGTGTGTGTGTGTGTGTGTGTGTGTGTGTGTGTGTGTGAGCGTGCACTTGTTAGGCCGGCGTGTTTGCGTGTGTTCTCAGCTCTTCTGACATTTCCTCAAACGTGGTTGACATTTCCAGGGGATTTGAAGATTTGATCCCCTCTGTGTTTGAAGAGTTGTGTGCTGCCCTCCTCAAAACACGGAGGCTGCAGCAGAGCCCGCAGCATGGCCTGCCTTCAGGGCTTCACTCTACAGCATTACAAGCAGCCCCGGTTTCACTCACCCAAAGTGTGATCAGTAGGAGACCTGCACCATACATTGCCTGCCTTTTTAGAGAAGACTGGTTTCACTGTTTGGTCTTTTACTTAGTCTTGCTGTTTTCCCTTGAGCTGTGGAGTGTTTCTGCTTCTCTCAACTGAGGCAGAAAAGCTATCACCAAAAGATATGAGAGCACAGAGTAGATAGAGATGGTGTGGGAGGGGAGAGAGAGAGAGAATGCAAGAAAGTGTGAGAGTGAGGGAGGGAGAGATCTGTTTCCCCTGCTACAGGCTAGTTAGTGGAGCGAACTGACACAGACTGACATCTCTCTTCCACGGAGAGCCTTACTACTCTTTGTCCATTACTCTCTCTCCCACTCTCTCTCCAACCTTTCCTCTTACTCTCTGGGCTGCTCTCTCTTTCTTTCTCTCTCTCTCTTCATCCTTCATTCTCCATCATCCTCTCTCCACCCTGCGGCTGATGTCTTGCTTTTTCTGCCTGGATGGACTTTGCTGCAGTCCTGTCTTGGCCCCGGGTGTAGATTACACCCTGCCACCCTGTGCAGGTCATACACACACACACACACACACACACACACACACACACACACACACGTAAACCTATACTATACATTAGTCATGATGAGGCCCAGGGCCCAAACACAGGTCAGGATTAGGTCACTCAAGGGCAGAAGGACAGAAGTAAACCTCGTACTTAAGGATGTTCTGAGGGCAGCTGGATAGACACAAGAAGACAAGATACATAAGGAATAATACACAGAGGTACACATGCATGAACACTATTCAAAAAGCCATCTTTAGCCCGCTGACTATTCAATACTTGTTAAGGACTTCGACATTTACTGTGATAAAGTGAATTTAAGAGGCCTGCATGGCGTAACTAGTACAATCTTATTATCATGACAATAATATACTGTAACTATGTAATAACTTCTGGATATTATGGACAATGCCAGCCACCCTCTGCACACAGTCATCAGTAACCACAGGAGTCGGTTCAGTGAGAGACTGCTCCTTCCCAAGTGTAGGACCAACAGACTTAAGAACTCCTTTGTCCATCATGCCATCACGCACTACAACTCCTCACTTGGGGGGAGGAGGACTAGAGCACACGGGACAGACGGGTAGGAGTAGGAGCGTCTTTCCTTCTACCCTCACTGTGCAATAACACATGGACACTTTCACTTGTATGTGCAATAATCTCAACCAAGTGCAATAATCGCAATAATAATCATTGTCTATAGCCTTTTTTGTATTTGTTTTTTTCTTTTCATGCTTCCTCCATGCATATTTTTTGTATATTTTCACGTTTTTTTTTTCTATTATTTATCCTATCTTATTCTTTATATTGTTACTTTTTTGTTACCTGCTACATGTTATTGTATATGCTGCTGGAACCTAAATTTCCTTGAGGGAGTCATCCCAAAAGGATCAATAAAGTTCAGTCTAAGTCTAAGTTTATTTTAATAGCACAAAGTGCAAACGTTCAGTGGCTGAGAAAAAAAGAACAGGAGAATAAACAAATCAGGCAAATTAAAACAAGCATAAAGACAGTGTGATGAAACTAAGAGGTTGAATTACTAACAAACTAAACAGACATAAAAGGGAAGAACATGAATGATAGAAACAGTAAGATATATTAAAGAAGAAGTAAAAAAGAAATCCTTCAAAAAGAATTATTATTCTTTTCGATGGGACTCCTCTTTTACAGTGACAACTGGTACAAATAACGGGAAATAATTGCATTTCTTTGACTCAACAATTTACACTCCCAGCTTAAATACTGACCCTACAGCAACACAATATTTAATCTATTATTTAAAGTCTATGCATTTTCCTCTACCAGCCATCCCAAAATATCAAAAAACTGCAAAATCAATGGATTTAACCCTCTGTAATGTTCCAAAAAAAAAACCTTTATAGCATACCTGCCACACTGGAATTGATGCAGAGAATGACCTTGTTGCAAGTCAGATATAGACAGATACTTGCCCAAAGGAATACCTAAGCAAACATTATAAGCAGTAATAATATTTAGCCTGAATCAGCCTTATTATATTTCTCACAAGCAGTGCTGGATATTGGAGGAATAAGCCATGTCTCACTATCACCCCATCCTTCCAATATCAGTGGGGCATGGAGTGTAAGGAGCAGGAGCTGTGAGGAGTACGATTTATGCAGATACATTTTCATCATTCAATTGTGTACTAAAGTCATATTTGAAGGTTGCATGAACAGAAATTTTGTTTAAACATGCAGGTGGGTCTGAAGCTCTCGGCTGAACGTCAATACATTTTACCATGAAACTCAAAAAAAGGTTTCACTTTTATTCAACGTCAGACACAATGCTATACGCAAAAAGTGTGTAGAAAGGTAGTCTCACACACAAAGCTGGTGACGACTGCAGGGCTGCATCTTTCTCCCAAGTCTGTAGGGAACTCTAACAGGAAGAGGGTAAGTGTTATCGATTGACTCCTTCCTGCTTGGCTCTGCTGTCAGAGCAAAAACAAGCTGACCGTTTGACCGGCTGCTTTCAGTGCATCACTAACTATATCCAAACACACACCCAAATACACACAACGTTTGTCTTTTAGTTTAACTAGGAAATGAGGATATCTGGGGTCCAGAATCAAATTGTGTGTGTGTTTATGTGTGAAAAAGGTTAAGGGGGGTCACAAAGACTAGAATTGCACATTGTAATGGTGGTTATTGCTGTTTGTAAGCCTAGTAATTATGTGTGATTGCCTTCAGCCCTTGATCATAATCAATGTAAAATTAGTATAAATCCACTCATTTTAAATTGTATTTAGTTTGACATTATCACTAAAGGGCAGGACTCTACTGTTTCTGGAAGTAACAGCATGCATGCGAGCTGCTTCTGGCTATATGTAAACATGTAGTAGTAGAGGTAAGTTTGCTGACAGACACTTGGGTCAATATAAAACCTCCTCTGGGCAGCACTGTGACATTATGAACAGAAATCTCATCTGCTCTCAGCTCTGCTCGATGGCATTTAGATATGAGGCAGAGGGATATAAATCAGGAGGAGAGGGATAAGTGGACAGGAAGATTACCGTTCTGATGGAGACTGAAAGGCTGTTAAAATCAAAGAAAACAGCAGCATGTGTGTGTGCGTGTTTGTGTTTTACTGAAACGCTATATTAAACAGACACACACCATAATGTGACATTCCTATCGGCCTCTAACACAGAAACGACCTATTCTGACTTGTCAGCACAGTAGGAATGGTGTAAATTACTGTTCATTCATCATAACTGTTGCACAAAGCTTTTTTTTTTTTCAAATGTTAGAGATTGGTAAAACTGCCAGTGTCTATAAAGTATATTTATTTTCCCACTAGGATTATGGCAGAGATAATCAAATATCTAGCTTTATTGGAAGCTGGAGAGACAGGAAGGATGAGGAGAGAGAGTGGGGGATGACAAGCACTAAATATTGTCAAGGAAGAGAGTTGAACCTGCAACCAATGCAACAACAAACAAAAACAATTATGCTTACATTCTTTAAAAAAAACTCAAAAAACTGATTTTTAGTTTATGAAATGTTTGTGCAACAGATAGAGACAAGTGCCTGTTAGGCATGTTCAAAAAATAACTGAAAATGATACTTATTGCTCAAGCACATAAGCCAAGAGTATTTATGTGTGCATGGGTGCATTTATTCATGCACACTAATCATAAACACACTCCAAGACCACAAAACAAAACATGGTGAAGACTTTTCAAACTGTAACATATCTCAACCTACTCTCCAATAAATCAGTTTTCAGTATGGTATTTTCCTTTGTGCTAATATATTTCTGCTAAGCTAAGGTAAGCAGAGGTTGCTTAGTCTGCTGTCATTTTTTTCCACCATGATTTATGATTTGATATCAAAGGTGCAGTGGAAATACTAACATCTTCAATGTTAACTGTGTTTGCATCAAAATGTCATTTTTTATGTATTGACTTTATTGCTCCATTTGCCAGCAAATTTGAAAAGCTGGTGTCAGCCAAAAACACTGCTGCACTCATATCTGTTGTCAGGCCCCAGGAAAATATATACAGGTAATATAGTGTGTAAAGCAGAGCACAGCAAAACAACTGTATTCTCCAGAGGGTGAAGAAAGTGGGGAGACAGCGCGAATAAGATAGAGAGAGATACAGAGAAAGAGAGCGAGAGTGGCACAAAGGGCTCTTTTCTGCTGGGTGGGTAAAGTGTGTCCAGGGGGCAGCTGAGTGAGCACACACAACACAAAGCCCATCATTAGTCCTAGTTTTCTGCAGACACAACAAATGTTTGTGTGAGTTAGAAAGAGATAGAGGATGACGATGCATGCATGTGCCCCTTTGGGTGTGCGTTGAGCTTTTGTGCATGTGTGGAGTTTCAGACGTTGACAAAAGCCTGTGTTGTTGTGCCTGTCTTGTCTGATATACAGCTCCTTCAGGATCACAGGACTGCTCAGTCAATACTCGCTCTCTTTGCCTGCCTGAGTGAATGTGTGTGTGAGATTAGTAGCAATGTATAGCCCCCTCCTCCCTTTTTCTTCTCCTCTGTCTTCTTTTCTCTATCCACATACACGCGTACACAAACACACACACACACACACACACACACACACACACACACCTCCTGTCTACCAGCTGCCACTTTGTAGCAATTCATCAGGCTATGATTAGCAAGTGGAGGAATGTCGTTTAGCTACTGCTGACTCCTCACCCCGACCCTGACCCTTCACCTCTGGTTGACCCGTATGACCCTGGGCTGCAGCAGCTGCTTTTGCACTGCAACGACACACTCCATTAGGCCTGACACCTGCTTCTTCTGCTACACATTGTCTTAAACACACACACACACACACACACACACACACACACACACACACACACAAAGACACAGGCATGCAAGTGGTGGTGGCAAACGTCAGACCCAAACAGTTACTTGTGCACAGGCACAAAACCAAAAACACAATGGCCTTTACACATGCTAATGCATTGAGTCGGCTCTTTTATGAGATTACAGTCATTACAGTGAGACAGGTCATGATGGACACCTGTAGATAGACCGCTGCAGAGTTTATGGGAGCCTGTGTTAAAAATTGTGTGTGTATGAAAAACACAGATTATTAGATTATACATACCGTAACACACAGTTTTATAGAGCCAATGCGTGCATCATTCAGTGGACAGAGTGCATATGTTGGGTGTGCAATAAGACACTCTATGGATGAGTGAGTGCTGCTCTCATTGTGTATCTGTTTCTGTTTGTGTGTGCGTGTGCGTGTGTGTGTGTGTGTGTGTGTGGCTGTGTGTGTGTCTGTGTGTGGGCCCCAGGCTGACTCTGACAGCTCAGTGCTAGCCATCTGCTGGCAGTCACACCAGGAGAAAGCAACCGCAGCCAAACAATGAAGAGCAATGACAGGCCAGGATTTGTGTGTGTAAGTGTGAGTGCGTGTGCATGTATTTTGGTGTGGTGTGCGCGTTTTCCCTTCAAAGATCCAAATGAGCCCCCCTCTATGAGCATGTGCAGAGGGGCGTGGCTGTCGTTGATAGGCTGTCTTTGTTACCAGGCGATAGATTAACAAGCCCAAATGGCCATCTGAGGAGGATAGATAGCATGGGAGAGTGTGTGCTCACTTTTTTCTTATGTGTCACTAGCTGTCTGCCTACTGTACGTTTATGTACATCGCTTTTTCTTTAATCTTTTCTGTCCTCCCTTCTGTTTGTGTGCTCAAAGTTGATAAAACATTTCAGTGAAAGGCCATGTGGATGTGCATTACTAAGCTTCTTTAAAGGCTTTAAACTGCTGTTTACAATCTGGCCTTTTCTAGCAGGTTTTTTGCCTTTTCGTAATAGAGTTTGTTTGTCAACCTCTCCCCTTCTGCAGGTACAGTGCCATAGCAGATTCAGACAGATGGTTGGATGCTGTGAGGAAGCTGGCTTGCCTGCTTCTGAAATACTAGTCTGACAACAAGCATCATCCAGCTGGGTGGAGGCCTGCAGTTCCTCCTAGAAAGAGCATGCCAGGTGGCTGAGAAACCAGCTGCTGGTATCCTGTAGCCTCAACACACATACCCTCTAGTCACTTTTTGTGCTATGATACGAAAAGAACACATAGGGCTATTGTGGAGTAAGAAGTGCAAATAAATCAAGACAGCAAATGAAATAGTAGGAATGGTAGGAATTGAAAAGTGGCCATTTAATAACAGGAGGCACATGACTAATGATGAAAAGAACGCCTCTTTCCAGTACACATTTTGAAGACGAGTGTTTGTGCCATGTGCATGTGAGCCTGTGTTCTCTGTGTGTATTACTTTGGCCGTCCATGATTTTGTATGGCATCACTTCAAAGGCAGGCTTCGGTAAGTTCCTGCTCTAGCACCTCCTGCTGCTGCTGGTTTGTGTGTTTGTTTGTGTGTGTGAGAGTCTGTGTAGCAGTGCCTCCTGGTAGCTAGGGGCTATGGCTGATCACCACCACCGCAGCGAGGCTGGCATGGCATGCCCGCTGGCACACTTACAGGGCACACCTATTTACACAGGCCCAGACTGAATGGCAGGCATTGTCTGGGTGAGAATGCAACACTTAAGCTCCTGATTAAGGCAGAACAAAGCCCTGAGGGGCAAGAGCGACGAATGCATGCAGAGAGTGAGGGAGAGAGGGAGGAAGAGATGAAGGGAGGCAGGAGAGGAGGGCTCTGTGAAAAGGGAATCTCATCTGCTGTTGCTGCGGGAATGCAAGCAAGGAGGGGGGATTGAGAGAGAGTGATAGAGACAGAGAGAGAGAGAGAGAAAGAGTGAAAGATGTGAAAAAAGGTAAGAGGGCGAGATTTGGCTGTAATGCAGGGGGGAGGGGTCTAGGTAGAAAAGGGAGAGAAGGAGGCAGGTAAGGATGAAAGGAAAAGGCAGGGATGGAACCATAAGGGAGGCAGGTAGGAGACGAGAAGGTGGAGGGATGAACACCCAGAGAGGCAGGCTTTTTAAGATATAAAAACAACAGAGGGGGAGCCAAGCAGAGAGGTAAAACGCGAGATAGAATGAGGGAGCTTCTGCTGAGGTACCCACACTGATAAAGAGGAAGTGATGCTACTATTATAGCAGAGAAGTAAATAGACAGATAGCGCCCTCTGATGGTACATGTGCACTCAGAATATGCTCTCCATTCTGCCCCCTTTTGTCCAGGGAGTTAACAGCAAGCTAGAGGGACAGGCTAATCACTTCCAAACTTTCAATTCAATTAAAATTATAATTAACTCCATGTGACACCACGCTGTAGCCCTTGTATTAGAAATTAATTTTAAATTAAGTAAAAAATACTCCCCAGGTGGAGAAAAACATTTTGATCCTGTTGGTATCACCGGTGAAGCCTTTCCTCTCTTGATTTAGTGTAGCATTAATGGAGACACAAGAAGTTTAACGTGTGTGTGTGTGTGTGTGTGTGTGTGTGTGTGTGTGTGTGTGTGTGTGTGTGTGTGTGTGTGTGTGTGTGTGTACATAGTGGCACCTTGGCAACGTATGGACACAACAGAATGTGTATGACAAGGGGTGAGCTACTCCCTGAGTGTGTATGTATCCTAGCAACAAGGCAGACATAGTAGCAGGCAGTGAGCATCTGGCAGAATGGGACACAGGGGCCATGATGGATTTATCATTAGTGTGTCTGTGTGTGTGTGTGTGTGTGTGTGTTTGTATGTGTTAAACTTAACAGCTGCGAAAGATGTAGGGGTGTCTCTGTGTGCACAAATGCTATGCATTCATGCATGTTTAATGCTGAAACACTCATCATCATGTCAAGCTGTCAAGTGGGATGATAACGACCAGTAAACAATCGCTCATGTCACAGTGGAAAAACACATGGACAAAAGTACTTTTACTACTTGTCAGTCAAAAATATGTCCGTAATATAGACAGCAAGTGTGCATTTGTGATGTAAAATATAATGTTATAAACAACAGTCTGAAGAAACTCAATTGAGCACCTTTTTAAGGTATGGGATACAAGTTGTATTTTGAAAATTTAGGCATACCCAAATAGAAAGAAGTTAGTGCACACATTTTTTTTAAAGTATGTTACTGCTCTTATCATTATTTTATCATGAATAAATGTACTGGATGAAAAGAAAAACCCAGTTGAAATCCCTTGTTAAATAAAACATTTTTAAAAAAAGAGCTTAATATCAGGCAGTAGGAAATGAAGTGAAAATAGTGGATGAAAAGTAAACATTGGGGCACTGGATGGCCTAGCAGTTACAGTGTGTGCAGAGGCCGTAGTCCAGCTGTGGGTTCGAGTGGGACCTGTTCCTTTTGCTGCTTATCATCCCCCACTCTATCATCCCAACTATTCCAAAGTTATGCATAATTAAGGCCATGGTCACCTCTGATCACCTCACCTCAGTTTTGAATAGAGGATTAGAATAGAGAATTAGAGTTAGTATATTAGATATTGGACAAATAATATGACTTGCTTGGAGTTAACTGTATTAATTAAGGAATCTGTGCTGGTTTTACGCTTACAGTGAGTGAAACTAGCTTTTATACGTACGCACTAAAAAGCACTTATCCTTCTTTATCTCAGCACAAATGAATTGACAGCTGATAGTTTTTTCTTTATAAGCATTAATTGTGTGAAATGGTTCTTTAGTCCAAAACAAATTACCAACTCTGGCATCAACCACCACAACTGGAGCCTCAGTCTGTGGGAAACATGGTGGTTAATTAGCTAATTATTCTCCTAATTGATTACCATTAGCATACCTTAACTCGTTCATAATCCTGTCATCACAACACTCTCTCTCTCTCTCTCTCTCTCTCTCTCTCTCTCTCTCTCTCTCTCTCTCTCTCTCTCTCTCTCTCTCTCTCTCTCTCTCTTTGGATTAAACTGGATGTTTGATTTAATGCAACAAATATTAGCCAACAAAAAGACAGGCATAATATCATCTCCCAAACTATTTTATCCACGCAGATATTTTTGTCAGTCTCATAGACAGAATGCAGATCATTACAAACACACAAGCACACATTGGTTACAGCTCCAATGATCTTCAGGCCCAGCTGTGAACCAGTAACTGTGGATGTCACCCGTGGTGAGAAGGGGCTGGCTTCCAAACCCCCGGCCAGTCTGCAAGTCCTTGCCTGGGCAGAACTCTGTCTCCATGGGCCTCACCGCCTGCCAGCTTCTGCTCCATGGAGGTGTAGCATGCTGCAGCTAATCACAGACTCCAAACTGCTTCATGAGTGCAGAGCCAAGCCACAAGAAGGAGATCACACATTTCACTGACACTGCTGCAATCATCTGGCCTTAAACCACATGTCCCTGTGCTCTTTTGTGTTTGTCGACAGATACTTGACGGTAGGGTGAAAGAGTCAGGGTGGATGACTCAGAGAAACTCCTCACATCATAACATCTCCACAGATTTGAGCACTACTTAAAGTAGTATAAACAACAACCTTTTCTGGAAAAAAGTAGAGGAAGAACAGAATCTAGAAAAGGTGAGCTGCCTCCACCTCCACCACCTTACCCTCTTTTCTTTCTGTTCCTCTGGCTGTCTTGGGAAGTCTGTTTAAACGGTGCCAGCTTCTTGTGTTTTTATATCTGCTCATAAAAAGCTCTGTTCACCAATGACTTGCACTCTCACTGTCACTGGATGACAGGCAGCACTGAGAATGACAGCATAGACGAAGAGTCTGAAAGAAACAAATTCAGGAAAATGGATTCTGATGTCCCCGAATCCAGTTATACACCACTTTCTATAACTATGCTCTCCAAAGTTCAGTCACAATTCACTAGCCTAAGGTATTGATTCCCATAATGTTCCATTGTGACCCCTACAAAAAGTGCATGTTTGGTTTGGGAGCCTTGAAAGTTTTTCATGTGTCAATGAGTCCAAATAAAAGCAGCATCTTAAAAAAGTAATCGCACAAAGCATCATGTAACTGTCACTGTCATTTGATGGTGGTCCAATCCCCATGTCAAAAACCACTTCTTTGCTTAGATTTGGTCCTGATTGGTTAGATGGCACCTTTCAGGGCGGCCTGTGCATTCAATGGATTTCTGTATTCAAATGACTGACCGTGGGATCAATTGTCGACCCTCTTAAAAGACAAGAAAAGTTCTACAATAAAGCAGTAATTTCAAAATTCAAACAGCTTAAATTTGCAGAAAAAAACAAACCAGCCCCCATATGCAATTTATTCACATAGGACCAAGATGAAAATGAACAACAGATAAAGGCTTTTATTTTAGGACTGCACTAGAATCAAAACCATTTCTGCTGTACTCATGGTGTCTTAACAAAAACTTAAATCAATAGTCCAGACAAGTGGCTGGAGGCTTTTTCCTCAAAACTGCATTGTGGTTTGTAGGGGAGGCATCCCCCAAACAAATGCATCCATGCAAGCCTAACAAACACACAACTGGGTAACAAGCAGGCTGCAAGAGGCAGAGCTCAACCTGACTAAAGAAATGCTCCACCACACACACACACACACACACACACACACACACACACACACACACACACACACACACACACACACACACACACACACACACACACACACACACACACACACACACACACACACACACACACACACACACACACACACACACACACACACACACACACACACACACACACACACACACCAGTTGGAGCTGTGTGACTTTCTTACAGCCCACATTAATACAGTGAACACTCAGTAGAGTCTCTGTGACAACATTAGGAAACTCTATCTTTGGATCACTTCTCCCAACATGCATCTTTCTCTCTCTTCTGTCTCTTCTTATCTCATTTTCATTATCATCAACACAATCCCTCTCTTCCAATTCTTGTGAGAGTTTGTCCACAGGCTTCGGAAGATCGATCACTCCTAACTCCTTGTTCTCCCTGCTAAATCAATGGCTCTTTGTCTTGTTAAGCAGTGGAAGGAACTCTGCACATTCTATTTGTGAGAGAATTTGTGTGTTGAGAATTAGACAGAGGTGCAGAGATGCATTGTCAAAAAAAGGGGAGAGGAAAAGACTTTGGTACTGTATAATAGTCAGTTAAAAAGAACAGCTTAGGGTTTATCCTGGGACACAGTCAGACCCTTACAAATTATCTGTGATCTATTTCCTGGGGGGCAGGAAGGCAAAGGGGGTGGGCAAATTGTGGGTTAAATAAATAAGAATCTATGTTAACAGAGTAGGGGAGAGTGTGTGTGTGTGTGTGTGTGTGTGTGTGTGTGTGTGTGTGTGTGTGTGTGTGTGTGTGTGTGCAGTGTTGCAAGGAGGGAGCCAAACCTCACCGCTGACTTGGCCAGGGCCTCTGGAGCCAGAGAGAAAGCCCAGCTAACCACAAACTCTCTCTCTCTCTCTCTCTCTCTCTCTCTCTCTCTCTCTCTCTGTCTCTCTCTCTCTCATACACACACCCTCACTCAAAGTGTCTCGCTGTGTGAATACGTCATTTCAAAACATGTGTTTCTGGCAAGGAGAGCAAGGGAAGTAGCTTGTGAAAGAGAGACGGCGATAGAGGAAGAAAAAAAATGTGGCAGAAAGGGGACAAAGTGAGTGTAGAACAACGCAGCAATTCACTCTCATCCTGAGTAAAGCAAACAGGAAACACACACACTCTCTCTCTCTCTCTCTCTCTCTCTCTCTCTCACTCTCCACTTGTGTCACCCTCTCTCATCTCCTGCCCTCACCACTCCACTGTATTTAAATTCCTGTCACCGGAGCTCATTATATTTCCCAAATGCACCAGAGTAGGTGGTTGCATGGCTGCACTTTAAGTCAATAGCAGGTCTGTAGAGCCATGAAAATGAATAAGGATAGGGGCTCTTCACAGAGCAGCACTGTGTGTAAAAAGACCCACGAGTGCTCATCTACAGCACGGCGGCTCTTGGCCCATTTATATTTCAGTGACACTACATTAGCTGCCCCTGGATGAGCACACATTCTGCAATCCCCACTCCGTCTCATCCTGTGCACGGGTATACAGAAAACACACCAGAAGGTATTCAGTTGCTGCAGTGAAAAATTGTATGGAGAGAAAAGGGGGGAAAAGCAACAGGTATATGCTCCAGAAGCAAATACAACACTCAATGCATTGAACATCAATATCATGAAATACCCAGGGAGAACATATGGCTAAAGGAAACCCTAAAAGTTATAATAGTAGTTAAATAAATAAATACAAGTATACCAACCTGCATGAAGGTCTTTCACCAGAAACTGCCTAGTCTGTCAGGAATCATGTCAGGATCAGACAAACATACACACATCTGTCTGTGACAACAGAAGCTTGTTTGAAGCTTGGGACATGGTGCTAAAATTGAGCGTGTGCAGGCTTTCTTTTGTCATGTTTGTTATTGTTTTGCTTTTTACACTGATGGTTGAGGCAAGGACTCAAAGAGCAGGGAGGGTGTGTGTGTGTGTGTGTGTGTGTGTGTGTGTGTGTGTGTGTGTGTGTGTGTGTGTGTGTGTGTGGTGTGCGCGCGCATAGTTCAGAAACAAAAGGAGCATATGGCAGCAGCAGTGAAGGCTGTAAATTAAACATAGAGGAAGATTAGATAATGAATGTGCGCTCTGAGACTCAGAGACAGCACTGAGCCAGGGGCGGAGCAGACCACTTTGAGATCAGCACCAGGGGTGGAGTACAAACGAGTGAATTTAACCACATATTAACAAAAATGTGATTAATCAACATAAAAGTATGTTAAAACTATCGTAAAAACAGAGGAAAATAAGAGACATGATGGTGTAGGGGATTATGTGAACCCTTTAACGACAGAGGTCATCAAGAGTTGAAGCAACATGAAACTGGCTTCATATGACACGCCCAACAAAATGTATCCCTGTCTTAAGATTACTGAAAAGTTTGTCACTTCTGATGTGTGAGATGGAACACCATCTCTCCAGTGTATTTCCCAGAATGTATGTCTGAGTTTTATTTGATTTCATTGTAAAAGGCTGCCTTTGTTAAGTGTTTCATTCTTGCCTTTTATTCACCCATCCAAAAGTACCTATGACAGCCAGTGATCACGCAAGACAAGTGTCTAAGAATCCGTAAAAATTTAGGTTGCTGGTTTTTGCCCAACAACGTAGAATAATATAGTTTCTTAAATCGGAGAATATAGCATACTTTTTCCTCTACTACTTTCACCTGTCAGCAAAAGTTTCTCGGTGAAACATACATAACAGAAACATTCCCATAAAGATTACAATTACAGCATAGGTAATCAACTCTCGCTCTAGCTGTGTTATTAGCACTGGGCAACAAGCTAAGCAAAGTTGTCAAATGTCCAAGTCATTAGATTTAAAGTGAAAGGAGTACGAAGTCATGAAAGTCATGTCCATACAAACCAGGGCACAACGACGATAGCACATTTATTGCATGCATATGTGATGGTATGTTACTCCAGGTGATACTGATTCTCACTGATGTTTAATTCTCCTTTTGGTCTACCTGCCAACACCTATAAATTGGCACTGACTGTCTGACAGGGGTTTAGAAACAGAATCTGAAGTGCATGAACCACATCGCAGCCCCGTCACCTGAGTTTACCAGCTTACACGCTTCAAACATAACTCACACATCCACACACAGCAACTCAAGTTCATAGCAAGCCTCTGTCTGTGTGTGCGTGCAGTGTGTGTGTGTGTGTGTGTGTGTTGGGGGGGGAATAATCTGTCACTGTCTCATTACTGGGCCACATAAAGCAGGCAGGGGTGGTTAGGGAGGAGATAATGCAATAATGTGAAAAAAACACAAGCGAACAAGAAAAGAGAGGGAGGGGGAGGAGGGCAAAGTTATCCTAATTCAATAATGGGAATCAGTTGGGAGCAGATTGAACTGATGTGTACCTAACTTGAGTTTCTGTGTAATTGTTTGCCTTGAGAACAGGAGCAGCAGTGTGGGGAAGAATTCACTTAAACCATGAACTCAGTGCTGACTTTGTGATTATTTTGTCAGCTTTACACTTTCTTACAAGACAAGGAAACTAACTACATAAAAGTGTGTATGAGGCCAGCTAAAACGTCAACTTATTAGCTTTGGTAGCAATAAGGCAATATTATTATGCTTCCTAAAAATATGCATATTGGCTTTGAAAAATGTGAGCATGCAAAAATCATTACACAAACATTTAAGTACAGCAAACCTTATTATCCATAATTTTGTAAAACCAAAGATTACACAGTAATATCTGTGTTTCTACATCTCTCCTTTTCTCTAACTGTTAGGTATGCTGCTTTCCTTTACAAAGTCAACAATAGTATACAGCAATCCAATTAAGGTTTGATGATCAGCATTGTGAAAACTATGGGCTTATTTATATGTAGCTATGTTTTACTCCACACATTCCTAGAGTGTGAGTTCAAGTCAAGTCCATATAGACAGATGGAGAAGAAAGTAATCAAGGAATGTATTGTATGTCTTTCACCAGGTCTTTCAGAACCACATAATCCCTTTTGATCCAAAAATACCTATTATGAAAAAGCTTTTTAGAGCACATGTACTTCGATCGCTTTGTCTGCACCCACATGCACCACTGATGCAAGTAAGACTTCCAGGGAGGAACTATAATCACACACAGGAGGTAAAGGTGATCTGCTGCAGCCATAATGAGGGAACACTGTTGTTGTGATGCTCTCACTGCAGCTCTGATTACAGCCCGGTGTTCAGTTTCTACGCTATACGAGTAAACACACGAGAACACGACCGCTGTGGGAATTTGACAACACACAAGCATGCACACACACACACAAACTTAGACACAGGTACAGCATGCAACAAGAGAGCCCGACGTGAAAGAGGCATGGTGCCTTCATGTGTGTAAGTCTAGTAGGCTGCAGCCCAACATGCATCACTTTCCCCACTCACCGTCTGTCACTTCAGACAAACACAAAGCATGGCCTTTCTGACCTAAGCTTATTAGCAACAACAGAGAAAGAGACAAACAACATGTGTGCACCCACATTCACACACAGCCATGCTTACTTTGTGAAATGTTAGCATGTTAGCCAAATGACATTCTGCAGTGAGCAACCTGCATGATACTGTATGTAAACACCGAGGGACATATATATAAAATCATATATACATATATTATAAAATCATTCAAAATATTGGTCACATTCCTTCTTTTTTGTGGTACTGTAAGTTAACTACAATTTGACTTTTTTTCACACAGTCTTCCGGGGGCTAAACCAGCTTTCAGGCTGCCAACAGGGATTAGTTCAATACTCAATTCTCTACTCAATCTCACCAACACACGCTCCATAGGGAGATCTGTGCGTGCGTGTGTGTGTGTGTGTGTGTGTGTGTGTGTGTGTGTGTGTGTGTGTGTGTGTGTGTGTGTGTGTGTGTGTGTGTGTGTGTGTGAGAACACCAACGCATATAAATGTCTGCATGTACATACACTCTGGGGTAATTTTAGTTAATCATAGCCTTCACTCAGCATAAATAAAGCCCAATTACTGTGCTTCCCTGAGGACCCACCACTATTACCACACTAAAGGCCCAAAAGAGTGCTGCCCCATAGTCAACACAGCATATAGTAACATCCGGCCAACTGAATCACTATGCTATGCACTACAGATGGGAACACAAAGAAAACATACACAACATCAGAAAGACAGGAGCTGCAAAGACCAGCAAGTGTACATTTTAAAAGACTAGTTTTCAGCCATGATACACATCCGTTTGAACAAGACTTCAGAATCATCCTCACTCTTAGTAGTCTAACTACTGCTGTCAATGTGAGTGAAAAAGAAGCAGGTAATAAACAACAAATTGCAGAAGCAGCTCAGACAGCAGCTCAGTTTTAGTATGTGAATTATGGTGTTACATTATAGATTGGACCTTATATCACTTCCAGTTCAAAAACAGTAATTAAACACACGAGGAAATTAAGCTTTTGACAAAATTCATATTGAAGAAAAAGTTCCTACCAACTCAACTGTGTAACAAAATAAGAAGTAAAATCCCCATACTGTAAAGGCATTTGGTAAAATGAGAACATAGTGACACACCCAAGCAAGTCTTGCTGTTAAGGTTAGACTCCTTCTGTCATCTGATCTTAGACGAGATAAACTCACTGTGCTTCAAATGGACCATCTTCCATTGTCCTTTCTTGGGTTGATATTTATGTGTGGACAAGTGACACAGCAGCTGGAGACATGTGCTTCACAGCTAGTGCACAAAAATACACACACACACACACACACACACACACACACACACACACACACACACACACACACACACACACACACACACACACACACACACACACACACACACACACACACACACACACACACACACACACACACACACACACACACACACACACACACACAGACACACACACACACACAAACACACAAATAAAGTGGACCCTCGCTGGCAGCCACTCATCACCCAAAGAGGCCAACCTAATTTGGAGGACAGGCTCCTCTCTGCCTGCTGGGGAGGCAGCAGGGATTATAAGCCTTTATACACACTAATCTAGTTTAGCCACGCTGGGAGAGGGAATCTGTGTCTGCATATGTGTTTCCATGCATGTGTGTGACAGAGAGGACAGAGGGAAAATACATGAATGGAGCGCATAAGCACGTGTGCATGCACAGTATATGTATTGTTCACGATCAGTGTTTGTGCCTGTGTGCATTTGTGTGTGGTTTTATACATGTGTGTGTTTTAGTGTTTATGTGTGCCCAGCAAATCTGTCTGTGTGAGCAGAGATAGGGACGCTCTCAAAGTGGTAAGAGATGTGGCTTAGCCTCTTGTCCTCTGACGAGGGCTGGCAGTAAGTACATCTGAACACTGTTAAAAACAAACACACACACACACACACACAAACATAGGCAATGCCGAAGCACAAACAAGCATGATCAAAGATAACAAACTGTTAAGCACCTCTCAGACTTTATGTCAGTGTGTCAGAGGTCAAAGAAGCTGCTTACATCTATGTGTAATCCCAGGTGTGACTACCCTGGACAACTAACAGCTGGCACACACATGGAAACACTAACATACACACATGCACACACACAAAAGGAGACAGATATGATGGCCAATCTGTCTCCGGATTGGAACCGGAGCTGGGACCACACTGAGAATCACAGAGGAAGAGTTTGGAGGAGAAAATCAAGAAAGGGGGGGGCATACACTCTACAAGCTTACAGTGTGTATGAGCGTTGGTCTGAGTAATTACAGTCTCGCCTGGTGTGTGGAGCCGAGAGTCTACCACAACACAGCCCGAGTGATGACACCATACACCGCACACACATGCACAGACATACACACATACACATGCACACGCGTACACACACACACACACACACACACACACACACAACAGCAATTACTCCAGAAAGCGTTTAAACAGCTGCCCCATATTCCCATCCCTCAAAACCACACATACATTCATGCACACTTTCCAAGCCACCCAGTGGTTTAGAATGATTTGAACTGTTGCGCAAGGGAGCTGATATTTGCACACACAAGTAGACATGCAAATACAAGCACAAATACATATACACATACAAGCTGCAGAAATTTGTATTCTGCCTGCTTTTAATAGGATAGAAATATTTGGGTCGACTCCCTCTTGTATATGCAATAATTCCCACTTTTTTTGTTATCAATTGATGGCGCTCCCCGACTGCTTTTGACCAGCATCTGATCTTTCATGAATGGAGCATTTACACCATCTGGTGGCTAACAATAGCATTACATATATTGAACAACTAAAATGAACCGGCCAAAAACGATCCTGCCCTATGACGACCACAGATATTTACAAAAAAGTAACCTTCTTAAAGTCACGTAAAAAAAACAAAAACACAAAATGTGTGTCATCACTGGTCACTCACTCATCACTGGTCACTTTAACCTGCCTTTCACTGCACATCATTTCTTAATTGTCCTGTATAGTTCACTCCACAATCTTTATTCTTCTGTATATACCCATTGTTGCTATTTTAAATTATTTGTATTTATCCTACCTATTCTGTGTTTGACTTTTGATTTCTGTATTTCCTACTTCTCTGTCTTCTTGCAATGCCCGAATTTCCCTCTGGGGATCAATAAAGTAATATATTATCCTATCTCAAATGTAAAACATACAATGTGCAAATGCATGGTACACGGGACATGGAAGTGCATAAAGTTTGTGGATTCCATTCGTAAAATTGATAAACAAGTTGATCTGTAAAAGTTACAGATGAATCAATATGAAGAAGCATGACATCAGCTCCCCAGCTGACTTTCTCTACCCCTCTACAAAAGACCTTCATTAAATTTCCAACAACCACATCAAACATCACCTGGTATAGAAGGTCTCCAGACTCTGCTGTTGCTCTCCAATCAACTTACTGGACCACCTCAAAATCTGGTTCAGGGAGTTTCTGTTCTTAACAGAGATGATTCCAAACCATGACACGAGAGAAAAACATCAGATCGACTCGACAAAAGCATGGTAACAAAAGGGTCCTCATGATGTGTCAATGTGGAAACGTGCTAACCTCTCAGACTGAACAAACCCGAATGTCCCTTTTTACACACAGCTTCACAATTCATGTCAAAATTAAGTTGAGTAGACAATTGTTCCAAGATTTACACATTCGTACACTCAGCTGGTCTATTAAACCAGTTGAGTTCACCACAATGGAAAAAAAAAGCTTGCAAAAAATCCTCAGTACTAGGGAAAAAGACTGACGTCACATTACTTAACTATTAATTTAATTTACAGCGCTGAATAAAAAAAAAAGCTTTTTCATCATTTATTAAACTGCTGAATATTCTCACCATCAATAGATTAGTGACAGTTACGTTACTATCACGACAAGTCCTCACAAACTTTGTATTCTCCCCGTTATTTCTGACCACACTAACCTTCTCCTACCTCTGATCCTACTGTCCCACCTCCTCCTCCAAGGTTCCTCCTCAACCTTTCTCTCAGCCTTTTCTTCTGCACCTGAACTGCGGCATCAGAGAAGATGAGGAGAAATGTTTGATTGAAATAAAAAGACAGCCAGATAAAGAGGCCAATAGAATGAAAGATTCCAAAAAAAAAATTCAAAAATTACTTTGAATGAAGCCTTTAAATTGTTCCATTAGACAGAGACAGAATAATTGATGGAGGCGGCTGCCAGACAGAAAGACAGAGAGGACAGGAGGGGGGAAAAAAGGGGCAAGAGCAATATATAACATTTACAAGGGGATTAGTGTACAGCAGTACAGGACATGAAGACCCCCACACGTCAACTCTGAACTTGTTAAAGTAGAACATCTGTGGTAAAGCAGGAGAGAGGAAGAGGATGAGGAAGAGGGGGAGGCGAAGGGGAGAGAGGAGAAGGTCAGAGAGAGAAAGGAGGAGGAGGGAAGAGGAAAAGAGCAGATCAAAGCACGAGAGCGTTGTGCTCCCTCTTGGCAGAAGTCTTCAGCTGTGTGTGTGTGTGTGTGTGTGTGTGTGTGTGTGGGTGAGCATACACACACGTCTGTGCTCCTGGCAGACTCAGACTAGGCATTAAAATTATTGGTGCCGCCAGCATGCCGCGGCCCCCACTGAAAGGGGAGGGAGGTGAGCGCGGAGGGCAGGAGGGAGGGAGTCACCAAGTGCTAATCAGACCCATGTGTGTGTGGCCAGAGCTGCTCTGAACAGCTGTTCCCAGGCTGGGGAGCTGGACACCACTATACACACTCACACGAACAAGCACACACTCACAGAAATGACCCGTTAAGCAATCGAGTATAATCAGTAAGTGAAGAATTAGAATCACGTGGTCTTGTCTAAACGTTCTTATTAATACATTTAGATAAATAAAAAGTCGTAAGATAAAGTGAAGGGAGTGTATTTTAATGCAATCACTGCTCCTTATATTTGCTAATTGGGCTTTTCTTCATTTCTTTTCTTGCCCTATTCTTAATACATATTCTGTATTTCAACACTACAATCAAACTAAATTGTGAGTATAACATTGATGAAAAATGCAAAACACAGAGTTGTGGAAGTGTTGGTCTTTTCCTCCCTTCACCAAGGGGGACAACAGGAAGAGTCAGAGAGCAGGGAGAGGAAGCGCTGTTATTTATTCTTTCAAATGACGGAGGAAGAGACTTACAACCTGACCCATTACAGAAACACCCATACACACACACACACACACACACACACACACACACACACACACACACACACACACACACACACACACACACACACACACACACACACACACACACACACACACACACACACACACACACACACACACACACACACACACACACACACACACACACACACACACACACACACACACACACACACACACACACACACACACACTACAGTGAAGATACCATTGATCCATTTTACTTAACTTGTTTAGATTAACAGTTAATGGTTATTTAATTGGATTTAATCTTTGATCTGAACAGAGCCCTCTGAAACAGTGCTAAGCATACTGTAGGTGGAGGTCTGTGTGTGTGTGTGTGTGTGTGTGTGTGTGTGTGTGTGTGTGTGTGTGTGTGTGTGTAACGAAGCAGAGCTGTGATGAGACTGGGGAATAGGTCTCTTTGTAGTGGGCAGGGAAGTAGAGGAATGTCAGGAATCTCCCTAGAGGATGCAAGGTCTGTCCGCTCAACTCTCTCTCACTCTGTCACTCTCTCTCTCCCTCACTCGCATGTTCTCCAGTGCACACAGTATATATGTGTGTGGCACTGCATGTGCACAAAAGCAGCAGCTGAGATGGGCGTAAAAGATTTGGACCCAATAAAGTTTAGTGACAGCTCAGGAGCAAAAATAAATGTTTGGTGTGTGTGTGTGTGTGTGTGTGTGTGTGTGTGTGTGTGTGTGTGTGTGTGTGTGTGTGTGTGTGTGTGTGCCTAAACTAAAGGCAGATCCCCAGTGGTGCTCTGTTCTGCATCAGAGATCAGAGAAAACCCGCATACGCACATCCACACAGCAAAAACATGAGTCATAGTGGCACTTGGAGGAACAAAAAATAGTTTAGCAGAGAAGATATAGATGGACTTTTAGATGTGAATCATTGGAGGGAAGATACACACTCAAAAAAAATGACATCTGTTGTTGGTGTTACACTGGGAAAA
The DNA here is from genome assembly GCF_947650265.1 of Symphodus melops. Taxonomy (NCBI): domain Eukaryota; kingdom Metazoa; phylum Chordata; class Actinopteri; order Labriformes; family Labridae; genus Symphodus; species Symphodus melops. Next base: position 18,072,097 of record NC_136693.1, on the reverse strand, counting down.
AGAGAGTCAAGGAAGGCAAAGTGAAGACATTCGCAGTCAGAGCTGGTGGGTGTGGAGACTAAGCAGAAACACACAAAAGCTGCCTCATGCACAAAGGAACAGCCTATATTCACACACGCCAAACAGATGAAGAGAAGTAAGATGTCCAGCGTAGCCAGAGGACGGAGAGAGAGAAGAAGAAAGAGAGCAAGGGAGTGAGTGAGTGATGCTGTGAGTCCAGACTCTGTCAGCAAACAGATGTTCAGCACAGCACACACATCAGAGTTGTGAGTCTGTCACTGTAAACACACATTGTTTCCTCATGGAAACTGATATCACTCAAGTCCATCTATTTAAAGATTTTGTAATCTCCTCTGATTTCACAAGCGCCACTCACCACAAAAAGAAAAATCAACATGCCGACCCAAACCTTGCTGTCTCTCTCATTTTCAAATCTATTTGTTTTTCTTCCCTCTCAACGAAGGGAAGGAGAGAAGAGAAGTGGAGAAAACAAGGAGACTGTGGAGAAGGTATCAGAAGGAATATGAAACTCTGGGTAATAGGTGTTGACCCGGTCGGCTCCTGAGGGGGTCTGATGGTCCACACTTAAAAAATTAGAGGATGCTGAGAGGTCAAAGCTCACACACCAAAAGGAAAATGTATCCGTGCATATCAGGTAGAAATGACAGGCACTAGACCCACAACATGCAAGAGCTATGGCAGGGGATAATGCTATGTCTAGGACCCCATTATTAAGCAGCTCCGACTAAAAAAGGAGTTAAAGTTTAAGAACTATATAATGAGCTCACCTGCACAACAAAAATATAAAGATTTCTGGTCAGTCATTTTTTCCTCTGCATCATTATTCTTATATATTAGTAGCACAGTGTGTGATGTTTCATGTGAAAAAACGTAGAGTACCCTGAAAAATAGTGAATAGTGAGTGATTCCAGACTGTCGAAAGTGAAATGAATTCTCTTGGAGATAAGCTGCTACAGGTGTGGCGGAGAACAAAATCAGGGACTGTAACAGTGCTTTGTTAAGTGGATCACTTCACTTCCATCTGCAGCAGCTTACAGGTACTTACAGGTGTTAAGTCTGGTAATGACAGTGTTCTTTCCAGGCCAGTGAGCTGTGCTCCACCTCTACCGAGACCTTTGCTGCTGCAAGGATCAGCAAGACCAAGTGCTCACAATGGACATCTTACACAGCCACAAAAAAATATGCTAAGACTTACATTTTTTCACAGAAATAGGGGGAGCATGGCCTTTAGTTTTTGTTAGGCCTATGTGTACTGTACAAATGGAGGGCAGCAAAAAGGCACCAAGTAAGTGGAGGCAGGAATCCAGACTGTTTTAGTACAGTAAAAGTCGGTGAATCTCTACCTACAGCTCCTTCTTTTGTAAGAAAGTGAACCCGCTATAAAAAAGCCCCCCTCTCAAAACAGACAATAAAACCTGGCTAAGAGCCCATGACCAGGCACAGTTCACACTTTTAAACAACCAGCAAAGAGCTATTTAAGCAGGACCAAGTTACAGCCCCTCATAAAACAAATACACACAGGAATAATTGTATATCTACACAGAAACCTGGCAGACGGAGGGAAAAAAAACTGCCTCTCCATTGGGGGCACTCACGGATGCTCCGCCGAAGAGTGGTGACGGTGTTGAGGAGCGGTGTGTGGAAAAAGGTGGGAGGTAAAAAGGAAAAACGGGGGGGGGGGGGGGGGGGGGGGGAGAAAAACAGGTCCCACAGAGCTACCGTGCAGGCGCCAGCAAAGACAGCGAGGGTGGAAAGGAGGGGAGGGAGAGAAGGAGGGGGGGGAGGGGGGGGAGAGAGACCATGGTGAAACTCTCAACAGATGCGTGAAGCCCTTGTCAGCATTCCTGCTAGGTAACGCAAGGTCAGGAGCAAGCAGGAAGACAATATGCGGACTATTTGGGCTCCCTGAGCGCCAGATGTGTTTTAATAAGACGGCTGCCCTCCCAGCTAATAAGGTCAGCCTCTGGCTCCAGCCAGACGAGCAAACAAGTAGACTCTTGGCAGGAATTCAGCTCCAGCTTGGCACAGCCTCCCTCTCTGCTTCCTGCCTCACTCACTCCCTCACTCACCCACTCTCATGATCTGAGGGAAAACGAGGGAGGCAGCCTCACTCTCTCTCCCTCTCTCCCTCTCTCTCTCTGTGCGTGTGTGTATGAGTCACTCCATCTCATACACCCACCTTTTATTAGACACTTCCCTTTCTTCAGCAAGGGGAGAGGGAGAACTACTGCCTCAAAAAAACTGGAGCCCTATGGAACATCTGTGCTGGGGTCGTGCACGAACACGCACACACATGCTTTCATCTCACCGCTGAAGACCTCTAACCATTGAACTTGGCAAATGCCACTTTGTTAATGTTAATAGATAAGTAGTGAAAACTAAGATTAGTTATAAAAACAATCATTGGACCAATAAATGTGACTCCTCTAGAGGGGAAAAAATGAAGACACAGCATCGGTGCCAGAAAACATTGGCCCATTCTGAACTGAGAGAGAGACAGAGGAGGTGAAGAATGCGTAGGAGGAAGAAAAATAAGAAACTGAGAGAAAGACAAAGATACAGAGATCAAAAGTGAGTACAGGGACTCCTGGCAGCTCTGGTTGAGGTTCTGTTTACACCAGCTCCTGCCAGTTGCTTATTGGATACAAAAAGAAAGTCATTGTTGAGCTACTCCAAACATTGTCTGGCATTAAAACGTGTTTAATTGTCCAATAAATGTGTTGAGAGCAAGAGAGCCAAAAGTTACTTGAACAACAACTTCCCACTATAACTTTTTTTATGGCACAGACAAGGTTTTTGACTGAAACTGAGCAGAACCAAGGTGCCACAGGAAGCAGAGGAGGATGCTGTATGTGAAGGGGACGTCACAGACAGTGCTGGGTGATTTAGTGTCAGGTAAACAAAGAGGTGCACTAAAACAACAAAAACACTGACAGGATCTGAACAGGACTTCTGTGAATTTAGGAAAAGATCGATCTGTTTTGTGCACAATCATGTTTACAAGCTCACTGTGCTACACAAACAATGAGGGGATTGTGACATCATCCTTGGTCTGTCACATAACATCATCGTGGCTTACAGGCAGGAACAAGCTTAGCAGAAAAGCCTGGATGACCGCTACATTTGCAACTGCAATGTTTTTAGGACAATCCATTTAAAAGACACTTGAATCTGAGAAAATGTTTGGAAATTCAGTGTTTACCAACTTATTCAGCCTGAATCAAACCATGCACCCTAAATGTCATGACTTTACAAGCCGCTTCATAAGTTACATCTACAAACTTCAGTCAGCTGTTGCTGTATGCATTGGACAGCACCTTCAGAAAGGATGCACGGATTTTCGTTTGCTTCTTGTAGTTTTCAATGAAGCAAAAGTGTTTTACTGTCATTGCATCATTTGGGGTTAAGTTTCTTTGTATTGCACTTTCTCTTTGGTATTTGAAGTTATTAGTTAGTCACATCTCGGGACTTGCATTCAAAATAAGTTCAGGCTTTAACTGCTGTGATGTTCATTGCTCAATGTATCACCTGTTCTCGTAAAAAAAAATGAACATCAGATTATTATGCTGGTTCAACACTCACACTTGTTTTAGTCTTTTATAGTTTAGGAAATGTATTATTATTATAAGAAGTGCCCAAGAGAGTGTTTATCCTGTTCTCTGTTTGTCTGATAGAAGACCACCATCCATCTCTGGCTTAGAAAAGGTTTCTGTTCAGAGGTTAGTCCTTCCTGTTTCAACGCAGGCAGACAGGGAACATTTGGCTACATGTAATATGAGATGACCTCGTCCCAGCAAGCTTGGGGTTATAGGGTCAGCAGGCCTTATCACTCAGCAGCAGCAGGCCTTGGTTCTGCCCCACACTGACCCCTGCTATTCGTTCACTTATGACACACACAAACATACTGCAACATAAATGTGGCTGTGTTCCCACGGTTGCAGCAGGTCTACAGGGTTGATGTATAGCAGCTTGTAAAGCAAGGCTGTCAGTCAGCTTTAACAACCTATCACAGAAATCCAACAGGACCACAGCAGTCTATGCTCAGGCTCACAGCCCGGTGACCGGCTCTGCAACACTCCATAAAAGCAGCTCAGACATCATCAGCTCTGACTCAGCCCAGTGCAGAAAAACAACACTCTTTGATTTGCACCGACTCAAGATGCTCCAAACTCAAAGCCCTCGCATATGTGTGTCCATCTCTCTCACACAACCCTGAACAGCTCTGACACCTGTGGAGCTGTTGCATTGTGGGAGCCCATTCAAAGTCTGCACTCCGTCCTGCACTGAGCACACATGGTCCATATTGAGTAGAAGTCAAACAGAGTCTGATCAGCCCTCGGCCAGCGTCAGACTGTCTGAGGGTCTGGTTTGCAGAAATTGCTTTGGTAACCACTCAGGCAAACCAACAGGTGGACCACAATCGGCTCACAAAAACTCCATCTGGCCTGGACTCTTAGGATTATTGTACTGTGGACAGTGAGGACATGGGTAATAAGATCTCATGGATTTCATTCCGCAATCCAAAAAAGCCATGTGTTTTTTTGCTGATCTTCACATTGTATTCATTGATCCGCAGTGGGCTGGGTTTGAGTCGCCTTGGATTGGAGATCAAAGATAACTCATTGTTATTTTAGTTGAAAAACACATGCAGGGTAAAAAAAAAAGGCCTGTGAGGTCGTCTGATGAATTTCACAGATCTAGTCATGAAATTTAACAACAGCACATAGTAATGGACTTATAAAAGTATACAATATCAAACTGGAATAACATTTAAAGTTAAGTTGGATTCTCATCAAAGGGTTTATTACAGTATTTGAGGTTGGTTTAAGACGTCTTGACATACATTTAAACAACTGGACACTTCGAAAAGTTGTGTTATAAATCAAAAAGTGCTTTCTTGCTGCAGAAAGGTAGAAGAAGAAGAGCAATACTGGTTTATGTTCCTGAAGACTATAAATTAATGAAGCAGTCTTCAGTTAATAATCTCTGGACCACAAAGAACAGACATACTTGCTCACTACTGGCAACATATAGTCACAGCAGCATGTCATGTCTACTGTTTTTATATATCTTTAGCAACCATTAGAAGAGTTAAACAAGTTTAACAAACCGACACAATTTCAGAATTTTACAAGCTGTCCTCAGTACTAACATACTTAATAAACTTGACTTTGTTTGCACATATTGTGGCAAACATCTTCATAAATCGTACCTCACTTGTTTACATACATGTTTCAAACACATTTACATGTCCGCTACAACTCCTCAAAAGTACCAACCAGAGATGTTTATACAGCACAGAAAAAAAACTATGTGCAGGTAGGGAGTGATCTTATTTGGCAACACAGTAATTCATTTATTAAAAAAAAAAAAATCAAACAGGGAGTTTCTAAGAACAGGAAGTATTTTTTTTCCAAGTAATGAATAATGAATTGTTTCTGTTTTTGAGGGACACACACAGTTACCCTCTCTAATTTGTAGATGTCCACTGTAATTTCCATCTGTGCATTCAAAGCTGGACTCTCCTGTGATAGCCACTCATCTCAGAAGTACAAGTATTTATCTTCAAGATACATGGTCTTACAGTCAAGGTAATTTCACTTTTAAAAATGCCTTGTAGGGCTTCACTTATCGTTTTCCAAAGGTCTTATAACAGAATATTGGAAACACAGTTCAAAGGAAGTAATACCAGAAAAACTAACCTCTGTGTTTTGGGGGTTGACGTGTACAGCCCCTGTTAATGTATTGAGCACATATTATCAGCACAAGCACACTCAGAGTAATAATTCTGACAGCAGAACATTTGTGTCAAATGAGTGTAAATACATATTCATCAGTGTGGTGCTGAGCTACCTGACCTTCAACCCTCTAACTTCCTTGCCTCTGAGGCTATCAAGAAGTAGCGCTACAGGCGGATATGAAGCCTAATAAAGAAATCTCTTTCCTTCGGCTGTCTTCTCCTTTGTCATCGTGTTGTTTGATGTGACGCTTGTCTACATCTGAAGAGGTTTTCTAAAGGGCCCCAATGCTGCAACAGAGGAGAGATGTCACAGAAAGGTCTCCCCACACATCACAGAAACAATACGTGATGATTGTGTTGGCACTTTCAATTAGTAAATTGAGCTGGCTCATGTTACTGTAGGAACTTACCCAAAGATAGCACCTTGAAATTGGCTGTCTCATCAAGGTTATAAGAAGACTAACAAGCAAACAAGGTAGCTGTGGTTTTCTTGCCAAACAAACAGTCACGCAGTTGTAATGTGATGAAAAATATACATTTCAATCAAAACTTGTTGGTGCTGTCAAATGTCGGCGTTAAATATTATTTCTTATTGCTGTCGTTTCTTGGTACTCACATACCGGCTGCTAATAATGTTCAAAAACCACAGCTGCAACAACACCTTGATGCCTTCCTGAAGCAACTGAGGAACATGTTCTCACTCTCTCTTTGTCAAACACGGCAGCGTGTCATTGGCCAACAGTTTGAAAGTATGACAGCTGACAGTGCAGTAATACACTCCCTGTAGGTTTTTATATTTAAATTCATTTTACATTTTTGGCAGAATTTATTTACAGAGAGAAAAAATCTTGACAATAAATAATGACTAATGTTTTCCTAATTAATTGGTACTGGACTAATATGTTTTGAGTTATCATCCAAAAAAACTGAGACTACAACTTTAAAGGATAAAAATTACAACAATGCGAATAAAATGAACAAGCATTTTCCTCCTTAAAGTAAGACCAGCTATTTTGTTTAAAAAATGACCCTGAATCTTTATGGCTGAACCATTATCAGGCAGGAACAGGAACAGAGGAGGAAACACCCGGAAACAAAAAAAGGGAGATCAGGATGTGAGACTGATGTGTGGAATGAGAGGTCAAAACATATCAGTCTGCGGTGATGTGACAGGATTTTCCATCACCTCTTTCAGCTTGGTTTAGAGAAAAAGAGTTGACGCACAGACATTAAAACCCAACAAGACTATTCTCTGTAAACCATCTGCTTTTTGTATACTTCTCCTCATGTGTTTTCATCTGAAGAGACCCTTCTTTTTCATAGTATAACATGCAAAGGGTTCAAGGTTGTGATCTGAAGATCTTCCTCCCAACCAGAATGGACATCTCCTCAGTCTTTAACCCCCCCCCCCCTCCAAAGGTGTGAGGTCATGTCTGTAGCATGGATGTTGCCAAAATAACTGAGGAGCATGCACAAACCAATGGGTGTGCTTGTGAGTGTACAAATGTATGAAAGCATGTGTGTGAAGCAGATGGGAGGAAAGAAAGAAATTAGAGAGGGGTAAAAGGAGAGTAGCGACAGAAAGTCTGCAAAAGCATGCTCGTGTGTGTGTCTCTGTGTGTGTGTTGGACTGAGGGGGCTGTGAGGGGTTAGGGGGAGGCAGAAGGGAGAGGAGAGGGGGGAGTAGTGTGGTTAGGCATCCAGAGTCAGTGAACATTTTTCTGGCAGGCCCTCTCTGTGCTCCTGGCCGCATGCCCGGCTCTGAAGCAAACTTAAACAAACTCCTGTTGCAGCCATCTGCTGGGCCCGCGGGATAAATCACAGCACTGCTCCGCTCTGTACCGCTCAGCCGCACCACTATCAGGTTACTGTGTTAGTGGCCTCGCGCACACACACACACACACACACACACACACACACACACACACACACACACACACACACACACACACACACACACACACACACACACACACACACACACACACACACACACACACACACACACACACACACACACACACACACACACACACACACACACGTGCACCCGACAGTGACTAACACACACACAAGTACCGAGGTACGCGTCAGCCTGGAGCCAGGGCCTGCCATGGGGCTCACACCACCAGGAGAGGCCAGCAACATGTGGCCCCTCTAATACCACAGGGAGAGATGAAGAAGAGGAGGAGAAAAGAGAGAAAAAAAAGAGGGATGAAGAGGGGGAAAAGGCAACATAGGAGGGTAGAGGTTTTACAGAGTGAGAGAAAGATGAGGATGAGATGATGGGGGGTCAGCGGAGAGGGAGAAAACAAATGTTGGGATGTTAACAGAGTGGGGAGAAGAAGAGGTAGGAAAAAAAATGGATAAAAAAGAAAACCTCTAACACATAACTTGAGCCAAGTGCTATTTCTGCTGCCTCCTGTTGAAGAGAAGAACATTTTTAACAGGGGCTGTCATTGAGGAGGAAGAGATCATTTATACATTACATTACTGATCTGAATTTGAAAGGATCTGAAAAGTATTGTTGTCGATAATTCTTTTCAGAAAGTGTTCAAGTGCACCCCAACACGTTCAAAGATCATCTACTCGAGTGGCTTACCACTCTGGCTACTCCACTGTGACCTCTGAACATGAACTGTAATCGTGACTTGCACATCAGTCCAGAGTGCAACTCTTTTCTATTTGGGGAAATGCTTCTGACCAAGTTGGCAGATCACTTGCTAGCATGCTGCTAGTCTTGGGTTAGGTAATTCATGGTTCTAATAACTCTTAGACATAACAAGCTGCGGTAAACAGCCACATGCAATCTTTATTAATAACATTTCAACAGAGCGAATGGCACACTTGAAAGGCAAAGCGGGTAAAAAGTAACAAATAAATGATGACAGGCCTTCGGGAAGTATCTGTGGTATCTATCTGCCACACAGATGGAGAAACTGTATCAGTTTATTTCTGACTCATAGGATGGTCATGTCACTGTGGGTGACTCTCACCCATGGAAACTATTCACAAAGTCCCTGTAACTCCTGACTATGTCTGTGTGTTTGTGTGTGCTCATGCGTGTTGTGTTTATGTGCATGAATGTTCAATCATGGCATGGCATGACAGACTACTCACTATTAACTCATATAAATAAATAAAAAAGCCTCAGGAAATGTGGCTTTAACTAGGAATAATTATGTCCTTTATGTCAAATTGTCTTAACCATCAACAAAAATCCTTAAAATAAAAAAAAAAATGATGTAAAATAACACATCCATAACAATTAAAAAAAAAAGATGTCAATTTGATGTTAAGAGTATTTTACAGGGAACTAGGTGTTGCCAAGGAAATCTGTTTGGATTCACATGCAACAATGTTGTTGCAGTTATAGTAGTTTTCAACCGTATGTTTGAGTCATCAGAGACCAAATCCAAGGATGAAGCGGGTCTACAGTCTTAAAATGATTTATTTTAATGTCACTGAATGTCACAAAATGTATTTGACTATCCATGTCAAAGTAAGCAATCATCTGGTTTTTAATAAGCTCTTAATCATATTTTGTTAAGATTAATTGTGTTTTGTATCTTTTGTGTGTGACTACAGATGGAATCTAGCTACCAGGCTATATCTGATGCGATGAATGTACTTGCATGAATTGAGCATGAATTGAGACAAATTTATATTATTCACATCGTCCCTGACAGAATAAAAAATATAATGAACTGCTACAATCCTCCTATGTCTTTTTCAACTATGAACACAATGCTCATTTTGTTCTGTTCAATGCTAATTGGATTACTGTAATTCTCTTTTATCAGGGTGCTATGGTAAATCTCTAAACACCCTTCAGCTAGTCCAAAACGCTGCAGCTCGTGTTCTCACTAGAACTAGGAGAAGGGACCACATTACTCCTGTACTGGATTCTCTCTATTGGCTTTTTACTGCTTGTCACGATCTTTACATTGAAGTTACTAACCTCTCCTTTTTCTGGGAGCTCCTGAGCTCTCTCAGGTTCCTCGGGACTGTTGATGAGGATGGCCTGCCCAAACAACCACCCCCCTCCCCCCCATCCTATCCTACCCTTCTTTCTGCATCTTATCCCATTTTCAAGCCCAGCACAGTTTAGCAGATGGCTGTTCCGTCATGAGCCCGGGCCTGCTGAAGATTTCTGCCTGTTAAAGGGAAGTTTTTTCTTGCCACGCTATGACAGATTAAGCTGGGCTCTTGTAATATAGCCAGAAGTAAGGTCCTTTACCTGCTTTATGTAAACATAACGATGAGCATGCTCTTGTTACCTGCTCTTTTGTTAATGTTAACAGACAAAGAGTAAGGTCCTTTACCTGCTTTTTGTAAAGTGGCTCGAGATAACACCTGTTATGTATTGACGCTATACAAATAAAGATTGATTGATTGATAATTGATGGCTATGCAGTTTGAGCATATATTGTTTAATCATAGAAACAAACTCGCTGTTGCAAATCCAGAGCATCATTACGGATCATGTGGCACCCCTAACATGCTTTCTTTTTCCCAGAGTTTGTGTGGCTCCCCTCAGGGTTGACTTCGCTGTCCCTGCTGCAGGACACAGAGGAGAACCTTTGTGCCCAAGGCTGTCCAGCTCCTCAACTTCTGACCCAACCCGCCCCCGAAAACAGACATAAACACCCCTCATCCCATGTATACTTTCTAAGCTCTAAGCTTCTAAGAACTCTGTTACCTAACTCCTTTTTTGTTTTATTATTTAGTATTCATCCTTTTGCATAGCTTTAGTATATATCTGGTCTATATATACCTGATAGCCGCTACGTAATAGCATCACATGATAGCAGCTGTGACTCTATTACAAAAACTCAATCAAGTTTTATTTCGGAGAATGCTGTGTGCGGCGAGGAGAAACCCAGATGTAAACAATCGCTTGTGTATTACAGTCAATGGTTTAAACACTGCAGAGTTTTGTTTGCCGATGTCACACGGGAAGTGACGATTCTTTCGACCAATCAGCAGACTGCAGTGTTTAGCTCCACCTTTTCGGGTCGGCTCGATATTCGTGGCACCCCAACTGAGGAGTCCCAAAAAGTGGGACGGTGTGGATCGGTTATTTGGGAATCTTTCCCGGGATTAGGATTAGTGTATGGAAACACCGCAAAATGCGCGCCGTACCAAGACGAACCGATCCGAACCGCGCGGTACAAACAGGGCTTTAGCTTCATGGGTGGTTCCTTCTCAAAACCCCTGTCTCTATCTTACCAGCTGTCCTGGAGCTGGCAGGACAAGCTGAGAATGTGAGAGACCAGGTGGCTGAACCGCCTGTGTGGGGGGGTCAGGGCCAGGACTTTTGGATTCTGACAGCAGGACAGAGTAATCTAAGGAGGGAACGTCTTCTTCAGCCAAAATAAGCTTCTCGAAGATCACCAGTAATGCAAATTGTTATCTCTCCTCTGGTTGGCTGACAGATGGTGGGGTGAAGATATCTAGTGTCTAGTTCGTCGGAGCCAGTGATCTGTCTGTGTGCTGAGTTTAGAGCAAAAGGGTGTGTATATATTTAGTCCACCCAGGGGGGTGTTTGAGCTCCAGCTGACATCTTCCGTTGTCCTGGAAGCCGGGGGAAAGTGAGTCTTAACTCTCTTCACTTAGTCAGAAGAATCAGCAGAGAAAAGTGGAAAATAAGAGCACAACAAGATAGGAAATGAAGACAAAAGCTATAAAACTTCGACTTAAATCTCCTGTATCACTTGGGAGGTCTTCAAAAAAGGACAAATTAATAAAAAGCACTTCAAAAAAGAAAAACATCCAGTCAGCTGAGAGCATAAGCTTCATGTAAAACGTCTGGAAAGGAAATAGGTTGCTATTAGCTACTGTGCTACTATACTCTCCAGCTGTGTCCAGGTGCAGAGCCACACACACACACGCGCACGCGCACACGCACACGCACACGCACACGCACACGCACACGCACACGCACACGCACACACACACACACACACACACACACACACACACACACACACACACACACACACACACACACACACAGCTGTGGCACAATCCAGCTGCATTTGCAAGGACAAGAGCAAACACCTGCCAGTTTTCCAAACCACCTGGCATACACACGTGTGCAAACGCATACATTCACATCCACTCACAGCTGTTCTATATGTAAATGATGATCACACATTATGTACTTTTTATGTGTACAAGCAAAGGGAAGTGTGCAAATACATTTATTTATGGGTGACTGTGCATTATGACCAGAGAGCAGCTGGCACTGAGAGTTAAGCTATAGTTTCATAACAGTCTGTCCTCTATAATGATAACAACAGTCAAACCACATTTATTACTATAAAACCCAGACTCCAGGGCAGTGCAGCACTGCAGCCTTTACAGCATCTACAATCCTATACATTGGCCTCTTGCCATGCCAAGCTCTAAAAGAAATGGCTACAGAATTGCAAAGGACTGGTCTAATTAATTTGAAAGTACACTGGACTACTAGCAATATGTTAGGGATATTTTGAGGTCCTCAGTGGGTTTCATAATGAGGTGTTTCTTTCACTTCAGTGTTTTTTGTGATAGGGAGGCGGTTCTATTAGTGTGATAGACACACCTCATTTTGTGTTTTCCACATTATGGTCTCACTGTGTACAGTGCGCCTTACATACAGTATTGGGTCCAATACCAAAAAATACAAAAAGACAAACCTTATCAATGTGGCATCAATTTCAACATTCTGGGGGTATAAAAAGCTGGTATTGTCTGTAAGTCATTCCCAGTTCATCATTCAAGCAGCCATGAACGCACAACGTCACTTAATGTACAAGCAGCGCCACCTGGCCACAGCACACCTTCAAGTCGGTAGCAAGCAGTCTGGGCAGGCATCACAAGTCAGCGCAAAACAGATTTGTTGATTGTAGAAGGCTCCGTCACTGCACGTTCTTACCTCAGAGGCATCATAGAACCCATCACCATCCCTCAATTACACCAGCACACCCCCAACTTTCTGTTCATGGATGATAATGCTCCACCAAATTGTGCCAGAATTGTCACAGCTCGACTTCAGGAAGTAGGAGTGCCTCATATGGTATGGCCAGAAATGTCCCCTGACCTGAACCCCATAGAACACGTCCGGGACCACCTGAAACAGCGACTGGATGCTCGTACCCCACCCCCACGTTACATGGAAGAACTGCGTGTAGCACTTTTGGAGGAGTGGAACTCATTAACTCAGAACAACATCATGAGGCTAGTTAAGAGCATGAGACATTGCTGTCATTTCAGCAAATGGCGGAAACACCCGCTACTGACTTTGTCAATTTTGGTAATTTGGGATTATCTTTGTGATCGTTTAAATTGTTGGGCTAATAACTTTGGAGTCGAGAAAAAGAAGATTCATTCACAGTGACAAAAAACCTTAAATAAAAAAAATAATTTTAATCTGAGTATGACAGATTGTGGTATCTTCAAATCACGTTGAAAGCTAGGACAGTGTCCTTGACTCAAAGCCAGGTCCTGAACAAATGGTGTGAAACTCTACATCTATTCTCTACAAATTAATCTTCACTTGTAGGATACATACGTTAATTTACCTAAATCAGTTCTTTTAACATGTATTTAATGTATCTGAATATTAATATTTAAATCCAGTTTTTATTTAAAACAATTTTTAAACATTGCTCACTACTTTAGGACTGAAAAAGATAACTGAATGCAGAAAAAAACACTCAAGTTTCTCTTTCAAAATGACTATGCACAAGTTGTATTGTCCACAGAGAACGACTACACTGTGCAGGTAGTTGTTTACTATATATAGGTCTGGTTCTATACTGTATATGTGTTTGGGTATACCATAATATCAAGGCAGCGGAAAAGAGCACGATCCCAGATTTTGTTGAAATTTGGTAAGTTGATACTTGGCTGAAGTGTACATGTGCAACATTTTTGCACATGCATTGGACCACTTGGCATGTAATGACCCTAAAAGGACAGAGTGGTAGACTGCTATTTTCACTGCAGATCACAAACTGAATATTATAAAAGATTTAAAAAGCTGGCAAAAACATTAAGAAAAAAATGAAAAACAATAAAAGAGAAGCAATAAAAGACTTGTCCCATGTGCAGAATCACCACTTTGGAGCCTGACTATAGACCAGACTTCACAAAACCCACTTTGAAACTGTTCTCCCACTCACATGACTTGGTTCTCACAGCTCAGCTTAACAGTTCACACATAGTTTACCAGACAGTGTCCCCGGCCTGGGCCAATTCCTTACGCACTTTTTGGTGCCAAATGAGCATCCAAAACAACAGTGCTAAAAACTGCTCACAGCAGGTCTATGGTTAAGGACTTCAGAGAGACACTGGTCTGTCTGTTCCACTCTCACCCTGAGGACATGTGTTTCAAAGGAGGAAAGAAATAACAGGTACAATGCATCTCTCCTAATCAAAGACACTGTTTCCACATACATGTATTAAGTCTAGAATTGATGATGGTTTGTCTCATTGTGTACCTTAAATTCTTACTGACACCATCCAATGGCAGTTATCCTGTTCCCTTTGTCTACAAAAAAGAAACTGAAAGTGCATTACACATGATGGTAAATGGTAAAGTGTGAAGTCAATATCTTTAACTGTGAGCTCAATGTCAAAGCAGAAGAAATGCAAGAAGTCAGGTATAAGCTTTGTTGACCCCACACACTCTTACAGGTGTTTTCACTTAATGACTGATTAGATCTTATCTAAGGCAAGAGGTATGCTAGGAGGCATTCCAAGATGCTAATAGGGATCACAAAGGTGTAAGTTTAAGCTGCCCTAAGGAAAGTCAGGGAGGAGACCATCAAGCACAGACTGTTCACTTCAACACAGTCCTGACAGAAGGTCTAATCAGGAAGAAATAAATGAAAAACACCTGTATGGTTGGGCTGTGGGTGTGTGCAGAGGTTTATCCCTCAGGGGACCTCAGTGACACGTTTGAAAGATAGTTGTCCTCAAGTGTTAAGAGAGGACTTAAGTGTCACTTAGGCATGCTTGTTAGGCTTAAAATGGTGATTGAGCATTTTCCTCGTCGAGACATTTCAAATGTACATTTAGCCATAAATAAGCAGATACAAAAGGATACATCACAAAAAAGGCTGCATTCAGACTGTTTTAGCCCTGCATGCAAGATTCTACTTCTTTAACTATTGAATAATAAATAATAATAATAATAATAATAATAATAATAATACATTTAATTTGTAAGCGCTTTTACGAGGGCTCAAAGGCACTTTACATGACACATGCCGTGCCAACGCAGGAGGAGGATCTGGCTAAAATAGAAGTTTGACCTTGGTCAACTTTTGCAGTCAAACATGATCATGTAAGGTGCTGCATTAGCCAATTAAACCATAAGGGCATTTCTGAAGAAAAATTTGCAACATGCCCAAACAGTGCTGAAGTGACTTTCTAAAGTCAAAAAGTTAAATAGGTGTGCTAAAGTCTTATATAGGTCTCTTCATTCCAATATGACACATGACCTTTGCTGACCCTGTCCCTGAGTACTGAGCCTGTATCGATATCCCCTCTGTGCTTGGCTCTGCAAGGTTAAAAGGTCATTGTGCACTCATCTGTCAGCTACAAACTAGCCTGGAAGTCTACACTCCGGCAATCCCAAAACCTCAAATCCTCCTTTTCAACCCCTCTGTCTCTCATTAGACCATAGTGCCTTTTGCTAAAAGAAATTGAAATGTTCCCAGTAACACTTCAGGGAGCAACTACACCATCATTCACTTTTTACACTCAATGACATTCCTTTCTGCACTATCACAGGAGGTCAGGAAACTTCTGACATTGCTTGTTTCAGTCAATCTCTTCTTCCGACTTTGTCTCTCCCTCCTTCCTTCCTCAGTCCTTCACCAGGGAGTTTAAACATTAAAGTGCCTGTCATCGTCCAATTTGGTATTGGGTTCCATTTGGTCTGCATGCAGATGCAAAAGATCCATTTGAGTAAATGTTTGCCTTTGGGTCAGCACCTCATCAAAATACACATGACAAATGAGCTTCATATAGTGAACTCTTGACATTAATTCCCAGGATTTTCTAACATGCATCTTAACGTTTGTTTTTTGTTTTACTTATTCTCAATTATTGCCAGTTCTATCAATTTACAGGAGTATCTGCTGATGTTTAAGAGGCTGTCAAATAAAAAGAAGAATGTTTGGGGTTTAAAATGATGTTAGAAAACCTTGGATAAGAGTCCAAGCAAACTGATGGTGAGTATAAACCAATTCAAAGTAAGACTGAGACAAGACACATTAGTTTATTTAGTTAGCATGCTATAGGTGTTCCCACAAAAACCCAACAGCCTTTAACTACAAACATACATTTCAAAGTACATAAGTCTGAAGTAGTCACCATCTTCACAGCAGTCTTTTTTCTTTGTTTTCTGTCGCTGGTTGTGGTTTGTTTAGTAGAAGAGATGACCCAGGGGCTAACACTGCTATTTTTCAACAGACGACTACATAACTGATACATGAGTCAAAATAAAATCATCGAAAATGATCCGCTCTATTAGAATCCTTTCACTCATTTGTAAGTCAGTCAAGTCTGCATGACTTTCAGGTTCAGGAAAACTGCAGCAGACAACACACAGAGGACGAGGGAGAGAATTAACTTACTGCTTTATGCGCTGTGAGCAACATTCAGGAATGAATGGGCACTTGCTTTGAATTCTATATTGAGTTTAGCAAGAACAACATCAGTACATGTATGTTATGTATGCTATTGATGAAGGGGTTGACTTTACTTCGATCTAAGGGTTGTTTTTTTTAATTGCATGCTGCCTCAGCTGACTCAAACACCATCTATGAAATTAAAAAGAGTTCAAGGGTCAGGGCCTGAAGTTTCAAACACAGTCAGTACACTAACCATGCTGAGGGAGGGATTTAGTGTGCTAAGTTCAACTTCAAACTCGTACTGGGGATTTCCCAGTATAAACACGTTGCAGGATTGAGACATAAAAATGTAAGACTGGATCACCTCCATCTCATCTGCTTCACACAGGATCTGATCTCTTCATTCAGATATGGGCAAGAATGCAGCACTCAGGGATGTTAGTGGGAAGAGAGTGATTAAAGCTTTGACTGCTAAATCAAAACCCAGCTCCAGCAGCTTTGAAAATAAGCTCCTCAAATACTGATGGATTCCCCGTGAAACGCAAGTCTGTCTGTCACAGAGCACTGCTGGGAGACAAGAGGAGCACAGCTGCAGGAACTCTACAGGATACATGCAATATGATTGGTTCAGACTACACTCTCTGTCACACACGCTCACACAGGCACGCTTAAAAGCTCAAACCATATGTTCAGGCAACACTACAACAAATGCCTCAAATGAACACATTTTCAATAGAATCCCTTTTCTGGCCAGCATGCTGTAATGTTTCCTTCTATGATGAACTGATGAGAGCAGATTTTTTTCTACTTCTGTTTTCCTCTGGCTGCAATTTAAATCCCATTAACCCCCTCACCTTCTCTCAGCCTCCCACTCTGCTTTTCTCTTCCTCTTCTTCTTCCAGTAAGTCACCCAGGATAATCTTTCTCACCCGTTTCAACGACACACATCCAGTTTTGAAGTGGAATTGTGCCCTCACTCCTTCTTTCACAAAGATATAAATCTTCCTTGGCAACACTGTCAAGAAGCCGGCATGTTTTTTCCTGTGACAGCAAATACCTCATTCTCAGAATATGGGCTGTGCACTCCTGTATTTACACTCAGCACACATAAGCACACGATATGCAATCAGGTACACACGTTAAAGAAGCAGCATATTAACCAAGGAAACATAAGCAACAGCAAATGACACCAGTAATCCCTTAATCAGTCTCTTACACATAAACAAAGTGAATAAGTCTGAACTTTATGTGTATCCAGGCGTAACAGTCAATCAGCAAGCCGCCATAAAAGATAAACATTCATACAAAAAAAGCACACACTGCAAATATGTGGGGGGGGTTTTTTTACGTCAAAGAGGTCAAATATGCATGTAAGTTCTTCATGTAACACATCTGTATCAGAAGCAGGCTACCAATCCCATTCCTTACAACAACACAGTTACACAGTGCTACTGTCTAGTCAATGTCAGAAAACATTTAATGAGACGTCACATGTTTCATTTGGACCCAAGCCCAGGAATATTACTACACATCGTCACCATGTTTAATTTAACTTTATTCACAAAGTTTTGTGTATTATTTTTATACTACTTTTATATTTACGTTTAAAAAGTAAAAGTTATCAAAGATTTATCAAAACATTTGAATGTTTCATCTGGTCGAATCAGCAAAGGTTTTGTGAATAAAGTAGTGACACACTAAGCCAAATTGCAAGAACAAAGACATCCCTTCCTGATGTCAGTAAAAGGATGCAAGACCAAATCTAAAGTTTCTCCTCTTATTTTGGGGGCATTCTAAAGTTATTTCTTACTTTGCTCAGACTGTGACTTTACCATTTACTTTCAAGCGAATCTAAGAAAAAGCCATCAACTTCATTGTATTTTGAAAAAGCCCATCAGAAGATATAAGTCATCACTTAAGCTCCCATTATATTAAAGTGCCATCCGGCTGTCATCCATCAAGCGGAAATACTGTATGAACAAAATAGTCATTTTTAAAAAGGAAACAACAGTTATATTAAACCGAATATGAGTGGAGGTTATTAGCTTTTACAGTAATTGTAAGTTAAAGATCTATGGACTTGTAGCCCCTTCTTACACCGACTGAGCACTATACTTACACACCTGTCAAAGGTCATGTTCAAAATTCTAATTCAACACACAGCAGCAGAATGAAGAACATGAGAAGCACACATCACTTTCAACGAGGGAGTTTGAGAGGTACATTTAACAGCTACTAGAATGTCTTGTGGCAGGTCTCATTTCATTCACTTATTCATACCAATAAGAGAAAGCATAGCATCACCCAGGCGTTCACACTTCACATATGTTCAATAATGTTAACACCAAAATGGATGATAATGACATAAAAGTTTGATCTTACTCTGACCTTATTAAAGACTGAATTCACTTGGGGTCTTTGTATTCTGAGCATGACATATAAATTATCGTTAAAATAATCAATGCACTGCAGCCCTGAGTTTGGGGGGCAGGGAGATAAACAACCAGAGTAGAAATAAACTGCATGGAGCAGTATGTGAGCCCCCAAACAGATGGGCACTCCCTCCTGACAGCCCAAAGCCCAGCTATGGCAGACACTCTGCATAGCATGACACTCGAGGACAAGGCACCTGTTCCCCCGCCGCTCTTTTCTCACCTCCCCTTCCCCAATGAAACACGCACTGGCACTTTCTCAGTCATGAGGTCATTGGCTCTGTCAGGCCAAAACTAGCACTGACACCTGTAACATCTCCCAGCTCAAAATGATCATCCGAAAACCAGCCTGCGGAGACACCCCTCTCATTCTATTTACAAACTCCAGCCCACGAAGAAACTGCTCCAGAATTAACCTCTGTATGAGAAAGCGTCTCTATGAGTTCATGTGATGTAAGAAGTTCAGCAATAGAAAAAGACTGTTTTAGATTCTTGGAACGAGAACTGCCACTTTTGATCATTTTCTAGTCTATCTATTAATTATTATTAATACACCAATCATGTTTGTATCTAATCAACTGATTGATAAGCCTATAAATTGTAAGAAATATGGGGAAAATCCTCATTGTTATTTTTTTACCACCAAACATGATTTTTTCAGTTGCTTCTTCTGTCAAACCAACAGTTCAAAACAACTGGATTAAAAACTTGACAGAAAGAGTTATTCCATATTTAACAGACTGGAACCAGAACTTGTTTGACATTTTGGTTTGAAAGAAAAGAACACCAAAATGGATAATGAACTATTTAAATATTTGGCCATTCATTTCCATTCATTCAATTCATGGACTGGCATCTATGTGAGTGTGCCACATGTTGTGTTTGCTGAGTGTGAATGGCATCAGATGTTTTTCATGTGTCCAGCATGGCTGGACAGTCAGTATCCGTTTGCTTGAAAGAACTGTTTACAGAGTCATTTGCCTGAATGATTAATCTGTAGTTCTTCATCAACGCATCACCTTCCTTCTATTGCTCTAGATCTGTGCACAGTAATGCCCCTTCACCTTCATCTTCAACTGTCTGACATTGATCTTCTGGACTAAAAGACTTATCATACTATCAACCTTTGACTGCCAGAAATGTTATTTTGTTATGATCTAGACAGAAAACAGGACAGAAACGTAAACCTTGGAGACAGAAAATGGCAACCGTTAACAAAAGATCTCTCATCCCTGCTAAAAAAAAGTGATGCCAATATAAGTTTTGTTTCTCTGTCAGGTTAAACCACTGTGTTTAACTATTACATTTAATTTAATGAAGGGTTAAGACAGCTAACTCACATAACCAGAACCTGGCACACAGCCACTGACATCAGAGAGACCCAGGTTTTTAACATAAAATTTCTTAATTTTGTCCTTTTTTCGCTGGTTACAAGTTCACTTTAGGAAGGAGGAGATCTGACCTCAGCTGGAATTTAAAAAAAATGGTGTTAACACTCCATCATTCCAAACCTAAAAAGCTAGCTAGTCATCATCACACAACCAATCAGTATCTCACTTCATATACACCCTCCTGATTTACTGTGTAAGAAAAAGAACAGCAGCAGACAAACAAAGATCTTCAATGTACACGTTCTAATTTTGTGTTTGCTAGTTTTGATCAGCTTGTGAACAAAAAATCTAATAAAATAAATAAACACATAGGTTAATTTAAGATTCAGTTTATACATTGTATAGCCTGTCGTGCTGTGGATCCTGCATTTATCTGGGTAAAATTAATCAGCTAAAAACCCAAGGTGCCAGGTTAGTCTGAAAAAAAGTGTGGCCCGTTTATCTTGATTGATGATTTGATGAATTGACTTTAAATAACAGCCCTGAATCAGAGAGTGTGTGCTTAAGGAGTAAGCCCTTTGACAGATCAGATGGGGCTCACACATTGTGCTTGCTTTCAGGTTTACCTTGAACATGAGGAGAAGTGGAGCAAGGCAATCTAAACTGATTCTTTATATTTGTACTCAAATGTTGATCTATAGGACACTGACTTATTTGTCTTCAGTATGTGAGGAGTTTATTTAATCAATTGTCATCACACACCATGTGACTTTCTGAGCATGCATGTCCTGTAAGTTATTATGGTTTGCTTTCCATCTTTTTCCCCTTGGTTACCCAAAACACCTCATGTCTAAAGGAAGTAAATATTTGGAAGACCACAGTTCAATTTTGGTCTGAGTTCTCTAAATTGTCACTGTCACAATTATGTTAAGGCATGTACCGTAAATGGGCAGGAAACAAAAGGATTTGGTTGTTCATGAAGACAATGAGGTTTGTTCTGTTAAAAAAAAGAGGTGTTATTAGCCGGGATGGCTAATGGCCTTGTTACATTTTCTAAAGGGCTACTGGAGATGTAACCATCAAAAATACTGCGTTTCTCGTGACACCGCAGGCCGCTCAGCTGGTGTGCTCGTACGTACGTGAGCGAGCATCTTCATCAGCTGCGAAATTGAAATGGTCTAGACTAGAGGAATTATATCCCCTTTTCTATAGAGAGAGAAGTGAAGCCATCTCTTGATCAGATCTTATCCTCAAAACCGATCGAAGCTCCCATCATGAATGAAAAGCTCTCCCAGATGTTTACTCTAGTTTGTTGCCTGACGCCGCTCAGATTCTAGTTTGGCTCGACGAGCTTCTACAGATAAAACCTTTTTTGGTTTCTTGTGTTTACAGTACGTGGAGTCTGCAAAGGAGTCTGTGTTGTGCTGGAAGCCGGTTGTTTATTTGTAATAACAGATTCCATCTTAGTTTCATTCTCCATCCCGTCAGGCACAACTGTTGCTCTCTGTAAGTAGAGCTGTGTGAGGACGATGTCAAGAACGCGTACAGAACGTCACTTCCTGCAGCTTTCACGGAAAATCAAACCCGGGTTCGTCAAAAAATAAAAAGTTACAACACAGACAGGCAGTGAATGCCTCGTTTTAAACATCAGTTAACCGTTAGACTTAAATGCATAAGGACTTCCTTTTAAGCAACTTCCTTGAAAACACTCCACAGTATGTTTGAACCAAAACAAAGTGTTGAGCACTGTGTGAGAGACACTCACTCATGTTTGCTCAAATAAACAAACTCACACACGCATGCACACAACAAACACAAAGCTGGCCTTGGCCTTCACGTCCCAATAATTGTCGTCTGGTGTTTATAGAAAGAAGTTGATGAAATGTTTTTATCACATCATTGTTCATCCCAGCTGTGCAGACCCCCACAACTCAGCTGTGCAGTATCCAGCCCCACACACGCACAAACATGTTACTGTTTGAAATCTACTGTGCAAAAAAAAACTAACCCCAGCATAAGGAAAGCTTCAAGAAGTGTCAAAACGCATTCATTTGAGTAGGAAAATACACTTAATTTGCCAAAGGAACAAAGAGCACCATGTGCATTACAACTATCACTCAGCTGGGTTTTCATAATATCATAATCATTCCTTGTCATGTGACTCTGAGGTCAAATCAGGGCAAGGTCAGGCTGCACTGAGACTGCAGGGAATGTTGCACTGAAAGCTGACAGAGCAATTTCAAACAATCTTAAGGATAAAATTAATTAATTTCTGGAGGCCTGTTTTGTCTTACCTTATGTCTGGATTTTGGCGAGGCAGGTTCTGGCTCTTTCCTCTCCCTGTCTGATGCTCCTTGTCCCAGTCGGTCTCTGTCCTGCTTCATGCTCTGTCCCACCTGCACCAAAGCTTTACATTCCACACAGGATCCAATCACCAACCTTCTCCCATCATCCACCAGGAGTGTGCGTGTGCTGCGAGGTGCGTACAGGAACACAGGCAGCCGTGCCACAGTAACAGCACACAGTCTGCCTAACCTGCGCTGCTCCTGTCTGCAGAAGAAACACACAAACCCCTCACAGCTGTACTGGCGAGCCCAAGGTGAGCTGGGTGGCTGAGGGGGGTTTGGACTTGATAAACTAGGGGTAGAAGGGGTGGAGGGGCCCTGGCTTTTGCTCTCATGTTGGGCCCACTGGGCATGCAGGTCATGGTAGCACAGGTTACACGCTGACACCAGGCCTGTCGCATCGACTGGCTTTGCTCGTGGAGCAGGAGGATGCACTGTGAGGAAGGGGAAGAAAGGTTCCCTCTCCCCACAGCGACCGGGCGGGTTGACATGCAGCTGGTACTCTCCACCCACACAGAGCTCAGCTCCACACAGGTAACACACTGACACAGGGCTGTGAGGATGAGAAGAAGTGCCAGAATGGGAATTAGTTGATCCAGAACCCTCGGTTGACATGGCAGCGTGGTACCTAACCAGGAAGGAGCTGACAGAGGTGATGAGTTCCTCACTGAGGCTGAGACGATATGCACCCCAGATCTCCTCTAAGATATGATGGCACTGTAGGCAGCAATGCACACGGCCGTTCCTCACAGCTTGGGCATTAGGAGGGCATGGCAACATGTTAATGAAGGGAAAATACATTGAACCGCGGGATTTACCAACACCAGCCTGTGCATATGCTATCCTCAAATCTCCTGCACTTTCCTGACCACAAAGGAAACAAGCCTCATGGGAAGCCCTGGGGTCAGGGTTTCTCTCCATGGGTTGTGGAGGTTTACCATCCTGGGAAGCATGAAGAGGACCAGCAGCCTGGTTGAGTGGGACAACATACAGGCGCTGAAGGACGGGCACATCAGCTAACTGGAAACTCTGCCACTGCTGCATTAGGGAAGTGTGGCAGCTGCCACACACCAAGGTGGTACCTGCAGGACTGATGGGCATTGCTCCACGGGGAGGGGAGTGAAGCCACAGGAAGGGAAAGAAAGGCTCGCCCTGTGCCCTCTCCTGTTTCTGAACACTGACTTTAAATCTGCCATTGTGTCTGAGCCCAGAGCCACAGATGAAGCATGCACATTCCTCTGGACTGGTATTCACTGTGTGGGTGCTCTTTCTTGCTGAAAGGTCCCTCGCAGGTCTAAGTTGAGCCGTTGGACCTGCTTTTCTGTCATATATGTCATCATCACTTGTAATGTTAATCTCATCTTCATCAGAGTTGTCACAGTGAGCCTCCCTGGGTGCAGCTATGTTGAGTTTTGTGCCAACAGATGACAGTGCAGTGTCGGGGTGACCCTCGGCTCTCCCTCGGTGCAGCAGCGATGGATGTCTGGATGAGACACAGCTGCTGTCGGCAGTACGCTGAATGTGACGCTGCTCAGCATGTCTGACATTCCTCTCCTCCAGCCAGCGCCTGTTGCGCATAATGACCCCGTTGTCTTGCACAGGTGTGTCAGACAGAGAGCTGTCATAGCACAGCGATGGGATTCTCTCCTGAGACTTTGCCATAGATTCTGGTGATAGACACACATTGTTCATGATTTTAGACGCGCGTCTTGAAGGCAGAACACTCTCTGCAACTGGCGATCCTTGCGCCCCATAAACACCAACCGGATAGCGGATTGCCCGCTGTGTGTCCGGGCTGTTTTTAACACTGATGACGTTGTTTTTCCTAACACTGTCTCTTGGCGATTTGCCAGATGATTTCAGGAACTTGTCTCTGCCGACACCGTCTCTATCGATTAAGTCCATCTCCTGGTCTGACATGTTCTCGTTTTCTGAAAAAGACGAGAAATCAGACTCTGCGCCCCCGTCGTAATTCTGGCTGCTCACGCTGATTCTCCTCTCTAGATCATAGGAGATATTCCACTCCTGTGGGACCCGCCGAGAGTCGCACTGGTAGGGTCGTTTCAGCCAGTACATGCGTTTCTCAATGGGAGTCCTGCTCCGTTCAAAGGAGTTCCACTGCTCCGTCAGGAAGCAGTGGCACACGGCGCACACCAGCGTGTGTCCATCCGGGCTCACTTCACACGCGCCCGGGGCTGGTTCCTGATTCTGTAGAAACGGGAAAAACGGAAGCCTCTCTTTTTGATATGTCACTTGTAACCTTAACTCCCTTCCTGGCGTGACTCCGCTTCCACATATGAAACAGTGAACGAGTCCCCCCAATCCGTTCCGGTCAGTCCTGGAATTGTTACCGGGCAAAGGGCTGTCCTCGCCGGGCACAGCAGCAGCCATGAGTCGGTGCTTCCGAGATAAGGGTGCCAGCTCCTTGTCACAGGGGGAGTTCATTGTTTCCAAACATCCAATGCTAGATTACATGGCATAAATCAAGTCATGCTCCTTGTCCGCAGTTATCTGCAGGTCAGAAAAATCACAATCAGTTTTAGCTCACTGAATGATAAGATAGTCCATTGAAACGACAGCGAACACAACAAATCGTTAACTGCTATCTTTCATAGAGAGAGAAATTCACCCAAAACATCCGCTAA
This sequence comes from Symphodus melops, assembly GCF_947650265.1. Classification (NCBI taxonomy): domain Eukaryota; kingdom Metazoa; phylum Chordata; class Actinopteri; order Labriformes; family Labridae; genus Symphodus; species Symphodus melops. The sequence goes on along the minus strand of NC_136693.1, from coordinate 18,046,952 downwards.
ACAGCACAGAAGTCCCGGTTTAATGTAGACTGTGGTCCGCATGATGCACTAGAGATCCAGAGAAGTTGATGGGCTCACGCGTCCACTCTCCGGCGAACTTTCCTGCCTGTTCTGCAAACTTTGGCTGCTATCTCGCCTCCACTGTACACAGCGCCATCCCCGATTCATGAAACACGCTCCACCACCCCCAAAGGGAACCTCCACCCCTTGCCAGCCCCCCCAGTAATCATTTTGCAGAGAGATTACGAGACCACACTCCCGCAGTAGCTGCCCATTCGTCAAAGCATGCAAAGAATATCCACAGTTAAGCACGACAGGGGCGTGTATAAACCTCAGTGTACAGATTGTCAGCAGAAATATATTCATCTGCAGGCAAAACTTCAGAACTACTTCACATTGGTCAGTATTAGACTATGCAAGAAGGACTGCATGCGATTTGGAGACTGTGCAAACAGTCTTTCTGATCAGTTTCTAATCTGAAAACCTACTCATTGTGAACTATGCTTTCTCCGTATACACAACTCCTACACTCTGCGCATGAAGAGGTGTAAATTGCCTATGTATGAAGAGCTATGTTATTGTTTCAACTAAGATATCGAAATTGCCTGCAGCACTCATAAGGTTCCCAAAATAAAATAACTTGATATTGATAATTTGCTTTTACTTTAATAAATCAAGCAACTCATCGCCAGGGACTATGAGGCTAAAACGTGGTTGAAAGTTTTTAATGCTCATTGAAAAAATAAAACATAACTGTGTTTTGATTATTTCATATAAGACTGTTATCTTTCGTATTAACAAAAATGTAACTGTCAAATACTTACTTTATTTGTATATACTGTACTTACTGTGCAATTTGAAAAGATGAGTCACACAGATGAAATTAAAGCTGCAAGCAGCATTGATGGACCCTCACTTGTGCACCTTAAGGTGTGCTTCATCCACAGCAGAGATGTCGAGTTGGTGCACATGGGAAATTGAATCAGATTGAAAGTGCTTATTTCTACTTCGCTTAAGGAAACTCAGGAATTTTCATTTGTAATCATGGAAAATTTCAGAATTTTAATCTTTTTCTGAAACTTTGGGAAGATTTCAATAGACATTTTAAAGAACAATCATCATTTTGTGGGATTTTTCAAGAGTTTTTGAAAAAACTTCTAAACAAATTTTCATATATCTATGTATGAAAAACCTTATTAACCTTCTTAGAGGAATTGTTATCATATTTTATTTTTATTTTTATTTTTTATTTTATTTATTTTCATATTTTATTTGAGAGTTCAAATTCATTCAATAGAAAATTTGGGAGAATTTTCTTTTTTCTTCATTTCTTTTGGGCCAATGTTGTTTTAAAGTATAGGAATTCTGAACAGATACAAGAAATGGTGGGAGGAGAAATTGGGGGATGACACGCAACAAAGGGCTGAGGTCGAATTTGAAATCCGCAGCCACCTCTACAAGGACGCTGTGTCTATAAATGGAGCTGGTGCTCTATCTACTGACCTAAGCAGCAACAGAGTTTTGGAACATTTGGAAATTTACTGAATTTTGATTGGAAAGGTTCTGGGATAGAATGAATTTGTTCCTACATTTCTTTTTCCAACAATGTTTTTATCTATTTTTACATCCAAACAAAAGTGTGAACACTGGAACAATGACAATTTTGAATGAGCACATTCACCCTCTCAGATATAGGAAAGAGAAGAAAAAAAATCAATAAAAATAAATCAAATAACCACTCAGTTAGAGCCTTAGATTTGTCAGTTTTCTCAAACAGGTATTATTGTCCACAGTTCACTTCATCAACCCCAGATATTGTATATCCCTCCACAAAGTTCACAAATGGAGCCCAGACCTTCTCAAAGACGTCCTCTTTCCCTTTCAGTATGTACATAATCCATTCCAGTGGTAAAGCCGCCATCATTTGCCTTATCCAATGTCCAATAGTCGGTTCGCTTGTCTCTTTCCATTTCAGTGCAATTAATCTCTTTGCTTGCAACAAACCCATATTAATAAACAATTGTTGCCACTTTGTGTATATCATATTTTTAGGGTATAATCCCAAAATAAGGAAACCAGGATCCAGTGCAACCTCTTTGGATATGATTTCTTTCATAGTTTTGTCACTGCTGCCCAAAAAGTTCCAATCTTCCTGCATTCCCAAATACAGTGCCAGAGTGTACCCATATCTTCGTCACATTTAGTACATGTGTCTGGTATATCTGGGTTATATTTGTTTAATTTTTCAGGGGTAATATATATTTGCATTAGTCACTTGTATTGCAGCAACCTTAATCTAGAATTAATGGTTTGTGTGTGAGTTTTTGCACATACCAATTGCCATTCCTCCATGGACACGTCTTTTCTTAAATCATTTTTCCAAGCATTCAACCTTCCTAGCGAGTTTTCGTTCCTACATTTTTAGAAGAAATCTTCTGAAATGTTCTATAGCTATATCTAGGAAGTTTCGAAAATCCTGTGAAATCTTAAGAAGCTTTAGAGAACTTTCTTAAATAATTTCTGAAGATTGTTTGAAACTTTTTGGCATATCTAAAAGTGTAAAAGTAATGTAGCAGACAAGTTCAAAGAAACTTAAAAGTAAACTTTTAATATTTTTTAATGGAAAGCTCAGAAGACTTTCCAGGATTATTATAGCTAAAACTGGAATAGTTTGCAATTTTGAATGGAAATGTCCTGGAATTTTCAATGAAAACTTTAAGGAATATAACATTGTGGTCCTTCTGATTGTTGTTGTGTTACAGAGTGCTGCAGGTGGGAGGAGCTTTGACTTTATTTAATGTGACTTTTTTCAGCGTGGCAACCAAAGAAGACTGCTGAAAACAGGGCATACCTCAGTGATCCTAACTGGTTTCTACAGACAGTTCCCACTGAGAGCATAAAAAATAGGCTTAGTTTAGCCTTACATTGGAGTGTATCATTGGAGGCATTTTTAATTAGTTGTTCAATAAAGTAATTTAAGAATCAACAAATTTGCAGCTACCAATTATTATGTGTAATGATCAGTCCTCCTCTTCAGATGTGCTTAATACAAAGTGAAAGACTAATGATGTGTTGTCAGCATAGATTTACAACACTGCCCTGCAGTGTCAGGTCTTGGTATGGCATCATCTGGAAAATCCCCCCATGCAGCCAGTCAGACTGAGGGTAATGCAGGAAAATCAAAGCCTAGAAGAAGCAACTGAAAAGACAGCTGGTTATCAACTTTCTTTTCCCTCAAATGTTTGTGCTTCCTATGAGGTGGGTCAAAAGAACAGTTAAGTATTTACAAACGAAAACAATATGCATTTATTTTACAGACAGCTCCCATGTTAATGCTGTAACAATGCTTAGGTTATATATGTGTGAAATAATCTTTGTTTGAACAAATTGAGTGAAATATGAAGATTTCATGAGAGATGAGATATCTACCATAGTTATGCTCATCACTGGGTGGAAAATGGAATTGGTTTGACACTTCATGCTGGTAGGAATGGAAAGGAGCTGGGGTGAGGAGCGGGGTGGGGAGAGATGTGTGTATGTTGAGTCGGGGGAAGAGAATGCAGAGGGAGAATGATTTGAATAAAATCCTCTTGTTGAGTGGTGTAAGGCCTCCAGGAGTGTTCTTAGAAGGAGGTGATGACAGGGGCAGGAGGAGGGCAGAGACAGCACAGTGTGTTTGTGTATGCGTGTGTGTGTGTGTGTGTGTGTGTGTGTGTGTGTGTGTGTCTGGGGACTCACCTCACAGTCATGTGACAGTCATTATGGGGCATTGTGATTTTTTTTTTTTTTTTAGGGGTTTTTGAGCATGCACTCATACTTGTTCTTGATGTTTTGTTTTTCACTTTTAAGTTATAAATGAGCTCATATTTACACCTGATTCCACCCATGATAATGTATTTCTTAAAAAGTCCCTGCATGTGCAGAGCAGGCGTACAGTATGTCTGTTTGCATGCATTACTTATGGCACCTTGTGTGAGTCTGGGCCTTTAGGGCACATCTGGGAGGCATTATTTAAGAGTAACACCACAGGACTCCATACTTCACAAAAACCTCCTGGGATCCTGATATGTCAGTAAGAGTAAGAGAGAATACAGCGATGAGAGTAACTGCTTCTTTTTATAACAAACAAAGTAAAGAAGTGTTTGAAGTACAGCATTGAAACCTACAGCACAAATAGAATCTAAAATACAGACACTGTTATCCTATAACATTAACAACCAATAGTGTCTTTGAGAGCATTCTGAGATTTAAAAATAAAAATAAAAAAAACCTTCTGTTTGGATACTTTGATGCATAAAACTAAATTATGGTTGATACACAAATAAATCCAGATGATGGACATCTAGACAAATAAAATCTACATGGTTATGATTAACCTGATGCTCTTAAAATAGCATAAAAAGCTTCACTATGCTATCAATGGTTCCCTGTAGATGGATCAACTTATTTGAAAGCACATTTCAAATTGAGTGTTGCATTTAAAATATATATTGTGAGGTTTTCTTCAGGCACAATTTTGATAAATTCAGATGACTAAGAGCTTAATCTCATAGTCTTCCCATAGATGTTAATTTTTTTCTCTCTGCCAATTCAATCTCAGTCAATCAATCGATCTTTGTATTGTGCCAATTAACAAGAGCAGCTAAGGAGCTTCCTCTTTGTTACATTACGTACAAAGACCCTGCATTAATCTATTATGAGCACTAAGCAACATTTAAAAAGTTTACATTTACAAAAATAATTGCCTTTTAACACAAGCAGTACGCTTGAGCAGAACCAGACTCATATTGAACAGCCATGTGCCTAACTGTGTTGGACTTGCAAAGCGGGATAGAGGGAGATTTTGAGAGTTGTGTCCGATTTTGATCTGTGATCTATTCTGATCTGTTAGACAGTCCTTTCAACCCACATATGTTTATGACACCCTGAATCACCCTTTCAAAGGTGATTATTTGCAGAGTTAGAATTCATAAGTTGTTGATTTTCTGTGCTTGCCTAAATCTTCCCCAGGACTTAGTCAACAAACATGTCTTGTCTGACAGTTTAAAAGAAATATATAATGACCTTTGTTATTTTTCTGGATAACTTTTGAAGCAAAAAAAATGTCCATGTTTAGCTGCCAAACATAGCTGTGCATCCTGCCAGCCAGGAAGTAATGGTGCACATGCCTTTACAGGGACGCAGCACCGGAAGTACACCATGCCCAGGTGTCAGCAGTTTAATACGAGAACAAGTCATCACAAAGGCTGAGAACAGTTCAATAAAATGTTAAAAAGAAAACCACACAAAAAAATAACCCTGCAGGTTTACAATACTGAGGTAGATTGAGGCTGAGTCCTCAAAATGATAATCCTTTAACAAAAAAGGGAAGTGTTTCATGATCTGATTTTATCAGATGCTGTGGATGGATTACAGAGCAAGAACGAGAGTGATAGAGAGAGAGAGAGAGAGAGAGAGAGAGAGGACCTTTACTTGCTGTTTATTTATTCTTTTATTTCTGCAGGATCTCTTCTCTCTCTTCAAGGTCAGAGGTGTACGAAGGAATGTGTTTCCTCTGAACAAGGAAAAACTAACATGACCAGCTCATACAGTGTAGACTAGGCCATGGTTCACACGGTATTCCAGACAGTATTATGCCAGTATAAATGCACAAGTATAGACATACTCAGTTTTTCAGTAAAGCAGTTACATACTTACGTATACAGCTTGCAAACTCTTTGACCCTTACAGCTCATTGCCTATCAGTCTTACTGAGTTTACAAGAGCTGCAATGGTTAACCATAAATTACACAACACTGTACTGTTAACTTCGACAACAATTCATACGTCATTTAACTCTTTTTTATGTTTGTCCGAAACTTGATGTGAAATTTGTTGCGTTTTATTTTGTGAATGACAAAAAAAGTGTCTTCGGGTTTCAGACTGTTGGTTGGTTAGCTGATTACATTTCAAGTTTTTCTGAAATATTTCTTTTTTAAATGCAATAAAGGATTTCTGTTTTTTCTTACATTTTTGAAGGTAAGTTTTGGAGACAATTGTAAGATTTGGCCCATCTAACATTAAATATTACCTGATTCACAGAGTAATTATGATTACAAATCTGGACATTCATTGACAATGAATGTATAGTGTAAGTTTTGCCCTCTAGTTCCAGACCCCTGACACTGACATGAAAAGGAAGACACAGACCATAGGCCCAGCAGAGTTCTACTTTCCCCTGTGTCTAACCCCGTCACAGCTGTAGTTGACCTCTCCCCTCTTTCCCAGAGTGGTACAGCCTGGCTGGAGCCTGTGCATGTGTGTGTCCTCAGTGACACAAGTTTGACCCAATCCACTTTCACCTGTACTTGTCAGTCAGTCATCAGGCTCCTCCCAAGGCCAGAGGCTCTGGGTCTCTCCAAGAGGAGACCTTGAAAAGTCTTGACTTACTTCTGATTAACATTCCTGCCTCTTCAGGTCAATATGACCCAACAGAAGAAAGATCCAGCAGGGGAAGAAGTAAAGAACATTTTTGAGAGGAGAGAGTAAGTGAAGAGAGAAACATAGAGGAGTGAAAAGAGGGAGAACAAGTATTAAAAGGTCCTGCTGGTGTTTCAGTACCCTACATAGCACTGGAGATCCAGGGACACCTGTTTTCTGCAACAGATGTTAGCAAACTGAACCTCCATTTGTCACCCCCTCTGAGCTTCAGAAGGATGTCCCTCTTTAAAAAAAAACGATGCGGTTCAAGTCCCGGTGCGAACCAAAATATAGAAGTTTTTCTGGTACCCTGGCAAGTGCCCTGGCACTGCCGAGGTGCCCTAGAGCAAGGCACTGAATCCCAAAACTGCTCTGGTGCGCTCTCTGCATAGCAGCCCCACTCTGACATCTCTCCAACAATGCATGTCCATTGGGCCTGTTTGTACATGTGTGTGATACCGGCCTATGTGTGTGAGAAGCATGTCCCTAAAAGAACAGAGTGTAAACCTGAATTTCCCTCAGGGATCAATAAGTTTTTCAAATTCAAACATTTCATGTAAGTCATAACCTAAAGTTCCAAATGTGGTTTGTCTGTTTCACCTTTAAGATTGTGCAATTAAGGACCCGAATTTACATTTACATTCTATCTTTAAGTTTAACCACGCAGACAGCAATTATAGTATTATGAAACAATAAATAATAGAACTGAAAACGAATACTTGCTGTGTGATTGTGAGCTGCTCTGTGCTTTTGTGCAACTAACCTCTGCTTGGGAAGGACACATGCAGTATAGTATTATAATGTTGTTCTGCATTTACACTATAATATTAACATTCTGTAGGTAGGGGTCCAAGCTTGTGAAGTGTTTACATCTTTGTTTAGCTTTATCTTGCAATGTTTACTGGATAATGAATTTCTATCGACCATGTTGGGGTAAACTTCTTTGTTCTTAGTTTAGTCGTGATAAATATTTTATATAGTTTTGGTCATATAATGTCTGCTGTGCTTGATATCCATGAATGGATTCTGTTCTTAATGGGATGGGATCTTGATAGGTCAAAGTAAGAACCATACTCCTCTCTAATGGGATCATTTAATATTACACAAAAATGTCTGTATGACATGGTTTGTATCTTTGTTCGCATCTCTATACATGACCTTGATTATCCACTGATTTGACAATTTTCAAGATTATTATGCCTTTTTTATTGCCTGTTGTAAGACTCTTTATTTTAAGAAAAAGAAACAACAAACACACACAAACACACACACACACACCTTTCCCCTCCTGCTCTCTGACACATCTCCATCCCTCACCTCAGCTGCGGCAGCCAATAACCAGAAAATAATGACAGGGATGAAAACACAGGACATCAGGGGCGAGAGGAAAGGCCAGCAGAATCCGGAGATGGTGCTGCTCGCAAAGAGACGCCTTGAAAAATGGCAGAGGAATGTGGCGTAATGACTCCCCCAGGACTGGCCGATCTGAAGGCCCTCTGGCTCAGGAACAACAAACGGGAAAGCTTGAAGAGCAGAGTGCACACATAAAGGCTTTAACAGTTCCCCCCTCCCCACCCCCACTCCCCCAACACACACACACACACATATATTCACACAGACACACATACACTCACCCCCACTCCTCCACCCCCTTCCTGTGCCGACCTACTGGAGTCGGCTGTTGTTGTTGGCTGCCGGCCACGTTCAGAAGAAGTGCGCCTCTCCTCAGCCTTTCCCTCCTTCCCTCTCTCAGCCTCTCCATCTCTCTCTACTTTCTTCATTTTCTCCCCCCTCTCTTTCTCTGGATCTCTCTCTCCCTTACTATCTTTCTCTCTCTATCTTTAAATGCAAGCGAGCTGCCAGTGAAAAGCTGATGACAAGACATCTTCACAGAGGTCCCTGGTAAAAGTGATTCCCGCCCACCCTCACCCCTATCAAATAATCCCATTCTCCAAGTTCAACCCTTCCTTACAGTCTACTCAGCACTCACTATCTACCCCATCTTTCTCGAGCTGTCTCTTCATCTCTCCATATCTCTCTATCACCCATCTGTCTCTTTGTCTATGTGTGTGGCTATGCATTGTGTGTATGTGTATTTCTCTTCGTATTAGCAGCAGGCTCTCTTGTTCTTTGACCCAGAGAGAAGAAAATGCTTTTATTATCGACCTCTGGCAAACACATTTACAGGCATGCAGGCACAGCTGTCAAGAGGCAGCATTTTCTTCTCAGGTTCTGCCCTTTAACCCATGTAATGGTGTGTGTGTGTTTGTGTGTGAGCGTGTACTTATGAGGGCAGCGTATTCACCCGAGGTAGGAAAGCCCCTTGTCTCCTGTTCATTTTGCTTCAGTGAACAGAGGTGCTGTCTGATACATGAGGTGTCTGACGCACACACACTCACACACACGCACACACACACACAAAGAAAATAAAATCTCTTTTCATTGATTTTCAGGATTCCTGGAACGTGTTGATCACGTGAGAAGCAGCGTGAAAGGTGAGTGTGGGCTACCTTTCAGAAGAGAGAGTTTTGATGAAGGGAGGCAGAATGGAAGTCAGTCCGACTGCTGAGTTTGGGTCAGATCCATCTTTGCATTCAGTACTCACAGCTTGGTTCCTGTTGCCAGAACTGTTTAACCCATATAAACTCAGAATTTCCAGAGGATGTCTTGGAAGACTGCAAAAAAAGAACAATTGGTTGCAGGATATTTCTAAATTGAAGGAAGCACATCCTGATTAAGTGAATCATTATGTATTTGTGGTGCATTTAATTTTCCAATTACCTGACTCTTCCATGTGTTGTAGTTGTTTTTCCCAATGAGGTTTATGTGTATAGTAAATACTTTTTTTCAACTTATGAGGGTCTCAAAGTAGCATTTTATGTCAACTGACAACTTTCATACAACTGACATAGATTATGTTTTCTTTTAATGACAGTCCACTCAGCCTCAACTGGGTTTGGTAAATTAAAGCTTGCTAACAGGCTAAACTTAGGAAAATCATACCTGCCAGCATGTTACCATTGTATTTGATTGGATATTGAATACGTACATGGATACTGCTGCTTATGTGAATTTACATTGCAAATAAGGCTACTGGATTATGAAACATACAAACTTTTGCTGTGTTGTGCTTTTGACCATCTAAATGTCATACTTAATCTGTAAAGAATATGTTTGTCCTTTCATAATTCTCCTCCAATCTTCTGCTATTCCCTCAAGTTTTTTTTGCTTGCCAAGCATAAAATAGAAAATCAAAAGTGGAGAAGCCAAGTGATCAGTCGTACTAATCCCATCCCCAGAGAGCAATTTTCTCACTTGCATCCTCTAATTTATAACTCCATTCTCCTGCTCTCCTTGATAGTCGCTTTCACAGTCTGACTCTGTGAGTTGGCTGCTCGGCTAGAGTCAGACTACACAATTCCATCACATTCAAACCGCAGTCTTCACGTCGGCTCTTTTCTTAAGACAGATTTTGCAGTCAAGATGAACTTAATGCATTCACCATATTCACACTGCAGCAATTTTATTCTGACATGATGCTCATGTTGGGAAACAGCCAATGCTCGTAGTAATGGATCCCTGCTTCAAATTACAAAAATAAACAAGAACAGGCAAATCTTCATTATTTCACCGCTTTCTAATTGGTTATTATCTGAGAAGACAATGAAAAAGTGAAAATCCTGAAATATATCTATCTAAATTTGAAGTTAAAAAATACATTTCATGAACCATCAGATATTCAACAGCAGTGTATGTGAAAATGTATATATTAGCTAATTGCTAAAAATTACCTTTTTGTAGTGTATCACTATTCTTTGTTCACGTTATGATAGTTAAGTGCTTTAATGCTAACATTAATCTTTTGTCTTAAGATAGCTAATAACCAGTGAAATATGTCTTCCCTCTGGTTTTTCATTATCAGTGGTCTTTTCAGCTCATTATATGGATAACTGCGGTAACATTTGTCAAAAACTCTACATTATGGAACTTGTCATTACCTGGTATGAGCGTTTGAGTTTCCCCATCCCGAGTGTGGCATCAGAAGTAAATGGCCACTGAGTAAATACGTTGAATTCCATAGCATGTCTGTGATCCAGTGAAACTTGATGTACCTTTTTGTAAATTCAAAACCTCTCTCTGACAAGAGAGACCCAATCTGATCAACTCTTCAGGGCTGATCTCATAATTAAGACATCTCTCCTGATGAAACACATTTAAATTCACTCTTTTCTTTTTGTCCTGGTCATTCTCACCTCGTTGTAGGCCAATGATAGTTTTCACTCACCTGAAAGATAAATCAGCAAATATAAATAAGCATATTTTAGTTTGGATAATAAGACCAGCTAAAAAATCTAAAACGAGTTGTCTCTTACATTAAAAAAAAAGTCCTGGATTGTGTGATGCATTGCGCATGTGTTGTTACAACAAGGAACTTTAACTTCTTCCACAAGCCCCAGCAGAGAAATGATGGATGTTGTATTTGTTCAAGAGTCAGAGTTTAGCTAGTTAGTCATTTGGATTTTAGCTACATCCACAACAGGATTTTGGCAGTTGTGTTTTTGTGTGTCACTGAGTATTTAAATAAGCACATGTGTGATAGTGTCTGAGTCTCTGTATGAAAAAGTAGGTGTATTCCTTAGTTTGTGTGTGCGTGAAGTACATACTTTAACCCTAGATGTGCCAAGCAGGTGGCCATAGCACTCCCATCAGAGGCCACTCACCGATGCTTATTCAAGATTATTATCAATCAAAATTGGCATGATGCAAGAAACTGAAGAAAAAAAAATCGTTGCATTCATTTCACCCTGTATGTTCACTTTAGGTCCACAAGTTCTCATGCGTGTGCGTGATTGAGCACATGTGTGTTTATCATGATTCCTCACCTCAGCTCTCCCACAGCTTCCCAGCAGCTTCCTGAGGATGAAAGCAAGTGAAACCCCAGACTAGTGGGGCTCCACAGCCAATTAGGATTGTTTATTTAGCCAGCCACGGCCGCCTCACAGAACAGGAGCACATATCCAGCCACATAGCGCTGTACTGGAAATCTCTCTCCTCTCTCCATCTTTTTCCACTCCTTTAAACTCCTCTGGCTCCGACTCCTCTTTTGCTTCTCTACTCCCTTTGCCCTTTTTCTCCAACTTTTATTGCCCTCCAGTCAGATGTAAACTTTCCAGGATGTTCCAGAGAGCCTAAAGACTGATAATTGTGCTAAAATAGTTTAGGTTATTTTCTTTTCCTTTAATTTGAAGGGAAAACAATTGTTTCTGCCCGCATTAGTGTCCATAATCACCCTCACCCCCCTTTAAGTACGCACAAAGATGCATATACAGGCTGGATAATACAGTATTTCTCTCTCCAACTTTCTGATACTCAACCTCTGGTAACGTAATAGTGTAGCTGTGGTAAGGCCTGTCAAACATTGTAGCATTTCCAAGTATCCCAGTGTCTGCACTTATCAAATCTTCCATTGTTGGACTCAGATCATGACAGTACTATGTGGTTTCTCTCTGAGTTTTACTGATTTTTGACCACTTTAAGTCCTCCAGTCTTTTGTTTCATGTGTGAGCTGCAGAAAACAGACATGGTGAGTAATGGCTGTATCAAAAGAAAACATGCATGTTGGAACTCACAAAGACACCTTCACATGTCTTTGGGTGAAAAAAGGGACAATCTTCAATCTTGCTAAATTGCACATTCCCCCCCCCCCCCCCCCCCCCCCCCCAGTTTATCAGTTGTTCCTTCACACCATTCATCCCCTTTATACATGTTTTGTGCTTGAGTTCATGTGGGATTTAAAGGGGAGAGTCGGTATCAACCAGCATCTTCTGTGTCATACATCACCCTGATCAGGGCTCTATATCTTCCTTTCCTTTTTGTCTCCATCCCACATTAGCCCTTTTTTCGGCTTTTTCTTTCCTCCTCTGATCAGCACAAACTTCCAATGATGGATTGGCTCACGGACTGACGCCTGAGGGGGGTTTTAGGGTTGTCTGCACATTGAAGTGATGTTGAAAAGAGAGGATGTAAAAAAGGTGTGATGAGCAGGCGATTCATACCTTTTTCATATCTTTTAAAAATATGGGTTGAAGCATCGCTTAAAAAGAATGAGGGAAATCAAGATGGTGATGGACAAAATGACAAACTTAAGACACAAAAAAGGTTGCCCAAGGATCCAACATGTGACATCATGTTGGCCTCATCAACTTACTTGGAACAGTCCAAATGATCAGATGTGATATCATTTGAATTGCTGTTGACATAATTGGCACATTGTAAGTGTGACTTCTGCAGGACTCCCTTAAAAAGAGGTTTTTAACCTCAATGGGACTTTTACGAGATGGAAAAAGGTTAAATAAAAATAAATAAAATACTTTGGGAAATACTGGAAAATCAGCGTCACTGGGGGTGAAGCGCTCTCTTGACTTCCTGACACTCCCACTACCCTTACACCCAAACTGAAAACACCCAATGTGTTCAAGAGTTTGTGTATATAAACAAAACAGAGGAAAACATATGTATGCATGCATACTCAAATACATACCAGTGGATGTGGGCTTGTGCTTCCAGGAGAGCGGAAAATGTAAGAGGATCTTTGTGTAGAGCTGCGCAAGCCTGCTGTGTTCAGGCTCCTGGATAAGTGGGGAAGTACCTGTTTACCTCGACACACTCAGTAACCCAATCAGTGTGTTAGACAGGTGAGGGGCCAAAAGGGCCACACGTCCCTCACTTGGCAATATGTCAATATGAGAGTTCGCTCAAAGGTCACAGAGCAGACGGGGAAACTCAGCAGGTAAGAGCGTCAGCATGCAAACAGGAAAAAGTACTTTTGTGGGACATGCTCAGTACATTGAATGAGTTTTGTTCGTCATAAATATGGCACTGTTAACTAAATGAGTAAGTAAAGAAAACAGAAACCGGAGTTGAGAGCGTTTCAGTCAATGAGTTTACTCATTGAGCAGCTCAGAGCAGGAAGAAAGGTCTGTTCACTGACTCGTTCCACATGGGTGCCTGTGGTCTGGGCCTGTCGTGACCGCAGTGGAAGTGTGTGCGTACATTTGCATGTATATGTGTGTGTGTGTTCTCCCAGAATCCCACCATCTTCTAGAGTGGGCATGACTGTGGAGAGCCAATGGCGTCATTTTACAAGAGCTGACAGCACTTTGATGAGTAAACTCATACTGCTGGGAATTAGTAAAAGAAGGAATTGACTAATTTTTTTTTTTGCATTCCTCTAATGGGTTTGTCCACCTGAACATGTCATAAGCCCTTCACTTCAAAGGACAAAAAAGTGCTAAATGTTTGTGCAATAATTGTTTCATCATTTCAATACTGAAATATTTATGTTAGGTGTTTTGGCACAGCTAACTTCACACTCTGACGTATGAGTTTCAAGTGATAAAATCAATAAAAATAACATGACAATATTAAAGAACTATTGGTTGTGTGTAATGGATAAGAAACAAGGCACATGTGTAAAACATCATACAAACCCGAACTAAGATAAAAAAATAATTATATTTATGATATCTACCGACTGACATTTCGTCATAACCCGGCTCCTGGAAAATGACAAACAACGGATGGAGTCAAGTCACAAAAGAAAATGAACATTTTTTACAAAAAAAAACTTGTTAATTAACAAATGACCAAAGTTATGAGGTGTGTTAATCTGTATTATCAGTAGTAAAAGTGTGGATGTGTGAAAGCATTATGTGGTGTGAGATGTTGAAGTGTTCCACAAAAAAAACCCAACTAAATAATGTGCAAGCATTGGTCCAGCTGAGAGATCAGAGAGAGACTGAATGATGCTGCAGCATCTCTTTGCAGGCCAGAGTGCACTAGACCCAGGTGCCTCTGATGCAGCTGTTTGCTAAATGGTATGTGCACTTGAGCTTCTATAGCGCTTTTCTAGTCCTCTGACTACTCAAAGCGCTGCTTACATTCATTCATTCATTCACATCTATACACACACTGATGGCAGAGGCGGCTATGTAAAGTGTCTCCTTGTTTGTCTCTTTAATTAGCTTTCTTTAAGCCCGCACGGTCCCTTATTGTGTGTGTTGAGATAGAATTTATGAATTAGTGCTTTAAAAATCAAAATTGATTTATAAGATCTTTAAAACACCACCACAGTGAAAAAAGTGGCTATGCTTTTTTTTCCAACTTTACTGCTTTTCTTTCTTTTTCCTCCTCCTTTCTTCCCAACAGAGCTGTTAGTGCATGCCTTCTTTCTTCAAGGAATGATCTATTCCTTAATCCCTGGGTTCAATTCCAACTTCCAAGGGTGCCCCTGTCCAGGTTCCCCATTCCAGTGTGTTAAAGGTAAAAGTTTCCAATAGTGGCACATCCAGCATGTTAAACACCAATACAGCCTTCTCTCTGTGTTCTCTGGGTCGGCTTGGCTTCATAGTTAATGTAGATGGTCATGCACAATCAATCTCCCCTTTGAAAAAAAAAAAAAAAAAAAAAAACCTTCAAAGACGTCTTTCTCTCTAGTCTCTGTCTCTCAGATTGACTTTCAGGTTGGCAGAGCTGCTGCAGGCCTGTAGACTGGCAGGGCTTTTGTTTTCATTTCCCTTCCATTAAACACAGCCTTGAGAGAACAGAGAGGGAAGGTGGGGGAGGAGAGGGGGAGAGTGAAAAGGTGGGGTGGGCAACCATATTCGAAGGATCTGTTGCTACTAGACAGTCTGTTTATCATAACAGCTGTTGTCCACAGGGGAAAGTTGGCAGGCGACATCAAAGGCTCATCCCAGCCCACCTCTGAAATCACCACACACATGTACAACCTTACATACAGGCACACACACATCCCCCACCGGTAGTACATACAATCCCATCGCTCGGTGTGAAAAACATTGTAAGAAGAACCCTATAAAAGGCACAATCTCAGGTTAAAGGAAGTTGTGTTCCAGCTTTTATTACCTAAGCTGTTAGCTCTCGGCAGCAAAGGTCTGCTTTTACGATTGTTCTGGTTTTGGTGTAGATGAATTAAAGTTCCATTTGAGTGGCGCCCCTTGTATATGCCAACACATTCTTCAGATTGAGAGCTGAGCTGGCCTCACTTCAACACATCTCTCTCACAGACTCTGGTTAATGGGGAGCAGTCTTACAATCCCTCCCCTCAAGACACAGAGACAGAAAGAGCGAGGGAGAAGGAGAAGGGGGAGGGAGCCAATGAGGGTGTTTTTATGCAGCAATTTAACCAGACTCCTCAAAGGCTCATAGGATGAGGTTACAATTTATTTCCTCATTAAGTCTCTCCCCGTTCTGTGGGAGACGGAGTCATGTCACTCTGCTGCCATCTTGTGGTGAGAAGACTCAACAACAGCCAGCACCAACTAAGGAAGGTAAAAAAAAAGTTAAAAAAAAACATTAAACCTGAATGTGCCAAAGTACAAGGTTGTACAAACATAACTTATTTGGGACTTGATAATGGGATGTAAATTGTGATAAGATAAATGAGCAACAATGTGAATAATATGCATTTTATTTAAAGGCGCCTTTCAAAACACTCAAGGTCACCTTAGACTTAGACTGAAACCTTACAACAGCAATGTAACAATTACATTGATAAAATTAACATTTAAAGACAAATGGCAGGATGTAGTGGATTTATGAGACCAGAATGGAATGATCATACTGAACAGGCCAGTTTAAAAATATGTGTTTTGAGGTGAGCTAATGAAGCTGCTGAGGAGTGATGTGATTAAAAACATACATGTGAACTGAATGTCAAAATGCACTTACAACTAGGAATGTTAAGATTAATTTGTTCTCTGAAAAATGAGTGGCAGTAAATATTGTGAAGTGTCAGCGGCTGTAGAGCCGAGGAGGTTGGTTTTAATAAGCAGGCGTTATCATGGCAGTGGAAGCATTTTGGCTTCCCAAGACAGAAACTGTGTGCAAATATCACAACAAGACAGAGAACTTCACAAGCAGCACAACCAACATGATGCAGCATTTAATCAACAGAACAATAAGAAGCTCCAATCACCTCCAGATTCTCTCCAAATAAATCGTGAGAGAATCGTATCGTGAACTCACTATTGTGAATCGTATCATGAGGTGAGTGAATCTTTAGATCCCTACATACAACATGTTAAGTGGATGAATGGTACATGTTATATTCATCTATGTTATAATCATCTATGCATGTTTAAAGTCTTCACCTAACTTCATTAGGTTATTGTGTACATTTAATCACAACACTGACATGCTTATGCTAAAGCGGAATAATCTTCGATTGTCTTTCGGCTGGTATTTTTTTCATATAAAGTACAAGGCTGTGAACGTGGCTGCACTCCGTCTCTCGAATAACAAAGATGGCTAAGTTCAAAAACGTCATGATGTCAGCCCAGCATTAACAATACAGAGACCCTGAATCTAAAGCAGCTGAACAGAATGTGTTCAGTGTACAAAAATCTCCTCGGCAGTAATGCTGGTTCGTGGATGATCAAAATGAAAAATGTTATTTAGTCACAAACATTCTGACTTCAAGGACCATTACACCCTCAGTGTAGAGAGACAAGCAATTTCAATGACAAAAAAAGTTCAATTGAATAGAACAGGAAACATAATCAGCATGAAGACCTACAAATGTAAAATTACATGAGATGAATGGGAAATAAGCTCTTTTTGCATTAAATCTGTTAAATGTAAATGTAAGTATGTGTAATGATGTAAGTGTGAACAAGCTGTTACTATGGCCTGAGACTGTGCTAATACCAACATATTGTTTTTGGTTTTTGTTTGTGTCACAGTAAAACGTGAATGCACTTGCACAGTGTCACCTACTGAAACACATACAGATGTTTATGGATTACTATGCACGCACAAGAATACATAGCACAAGTATGCAATGAGCTATGTATGAATCAGTACAAAGACATTATTGCTACAGTGATTTACAGATGGCTGCCATATTTCATTCCTTTTTCAGTCTGTCAGACTTGAATGAAGCCATTACGACTTCAAATGCTTCGTAATTGCCTTATGATGAATATGATTGATATCCTATATTTCAAGCATACAGTCATTTAAAGTTTTATAACTGTACTTCTAGGTTTTCTCTTTCTTTGTTTATTCATCTTTTATGTTCTTTAATTTCATTTCATCTGTTTGTCATCGTCTTTTTCCTTTATCTTCATTGTATCCTCTTTGTTAAAATTCTTTATTTCATTCATCTCAATCATTGCCTTCTTTCTTTTACTTCATCTTCTATGTTTTAGTCTGACCTTAAAGGAGGAGACTGTTATCATTTTTTTTATTGTCCTTTAATATGTTTCTTTCTCTCTGTATTGTTGAAATCTTCCCATCTTTTCCCCTCTTGTCCCAGAGGCCGTCCAGCTGAAACAACACAGAGTAGAGGACATTTAAGAGTCTTGCGCTATCCTCTCGCCAAAATCATAAGTCCTCCACTCATCTCCAGCCAAAACCTCTTCCTCACGGCATGGAAGCATCAGTTGTGTTCAACAGCTGCATGCTGTGATGAATTAGCAGAGATTTTCTACTTGATTGTTTGACTGAACCTCTACTTAATAAAGTGGTATGTGGTTAATGTGCTGGTGTGACCATTTATTTACCTGACTCAAGATGGGAAGACTGGGATCTCACCTGTGATTACGTCAACAGTCACCATGGCAACAGCTGAGTCTTTGGAGGGATGAAAGAAAATCAAAGAGAGTGAGTAAATTCTACCCATCTGGCATTCATATATTTTACTTGATTTATGATGCATGTAGGATGATAAACATGAGCAGGTGAGTGAGGAAGGGATGTCTGAGTTTAAATATAGAAACAGAATCTAACAAATGACTTGATGGCAGCAAGGTTATGGTGACACGATCAGTAGAGAGCAGACAGCGTGAGAAGGGGAGAGAGAGTGTAGACAGATGGGGGCAGTGATGCCGTTTCTGCAGATTGGACCACAGAGATGAAGGCAGTGGCCTGTGCCTCTTTAATGCTGCCAACTGGCTCATATTCTGGGCCTTTTGTTTACTGTGATCTGCTAACCTGTGGACCATCTGAACAGATGAGACACATTCAGGGAGAAGACAGAGCCTAATTCCTTCATGTGACTGGTACTGAGGATTAAAAGCTTGTGTGTTACTGATAAGTTGTATTGAAATGTCAGCGAGGTACATCCTTATATTGTACTACATCTGTAGCGTATCAGAAAAATTATGAATGGAGCTCAATGAAGTTTGATTAGTTTTTCTTAACATTCTGCAGACTGCAAGTACAATCGTCACAATTGTTTAATGGGACATCAAAAATCTATAGCGTGTATGTAAGAATGTTTCAGTCTTTTTTAATTTTAATGTTTAATGTTAATTTTAATGTCAAAATGTCAGCCAACCCTGGAAAGTTTCATGCTGAGTTGAAAAAACAAGGAGGATGACCCAATTGCAGAAACAAAAGATTCATTTAAACAAAAAGGCAAAAACTTACATAAGTCCCAAAAATGAAACACCAGGCACAAGGAAACACAGGGCACACGAAGGTATCCAACCATGAACAACCAAAAGAAGACAATGAACCAACACAGAGGGTAAGAAACACAGAGATAAAATAGACATGGGGTAATCAGACCCAGGTGAGACTAATGAGAAAGATGAGGACAATCAGGGCAACCAGGACTCAGGAAAACACAGAAGGGCAGGAAACACGTAAAAAATAAAACTGAAAACACTTAAGACTGAACTACTAGATCACTATGATCAGAGATGACAAAATAATACAGGTAACACGAAAAATCAAACTAGGAAATATTAACACAAGTAAAACAAGCAACACAAGGGGATGATAAAGCAACATAACTCAAAACTCTGAAATAAAACATAAACAAGACTAAACCATAACAGAAAGGTTTCTGATATAAAATCTACATTTTATTTTGACATTTTCATTAACTGTTCTTCACTTCTTTTTGGACTCATTGAAGGCTACTTTATGTTCTGTATCATACTGAGCAGTTGAGGTTCTGATTTCAAAATTAGGTACACATTTATATGGAAAAAGTAGTATTGTACAACTTTACAGTACACATTATGATCAGGATATATGTGTGAATAATGTTTTACATAATACTGTATAGAGAAAATGTACCCATCATATTCCAAAAATGACACTCATGTGTTTCCTAGCTCATTGCTCACCTGGCTCATCTGCCAATTTAGCAGACACCACAAACACCCAATGTTATGAATATAAATTTATATTATATATATATATTTATGTATTTATGGAGCATTCATGTAAATGTGACCTGCAACGGCTCAAATAATAAAAGACAGTTTGAAGGTTTAAGAAGAGTCAGACTCAACTGATCAGTTTTGATAAGTGAGCCTTACATCAGCAAAACAAGTAGGAGGTGGTAGTGGACTACCAGAGGAAGACGAGGCCCCTGCCCTGTCATCCAGGGGGAAGAAGTAAAGAGGGTGGACTAACACACGTATCTTGGGGTCCAAATCGACAATACAGTGGACTGGTGGACTGGTATTTTATTGCTGCACATAAGTATTTGAACACCTGAGAAAATCAGTGTTAATATTTGGTACACAAACCTTTGTTTGCATTTACGTTTCTTGTAGTTCTTAACCAGGTTTGCACACACTGTTTTGGAGAGAGATTTTGGCTCACTCCTCCACACAGATCTTCTCCAGATCTGTCAGGTTTCAGGGCTGTCGCAGAGCAACACAGTTTCAACTCCCACCAAAGATTTTCTATTGGATTTAGGTCTGGAGACTGACTAGGCCACTTCAGAACCTTGATATGGTTCTCACGGAGCCACTGCCTGCTTCTCCTGGCTTCGGGTCATTGTCATGTTGGAAGACCCAGCCACGACCTGTCTTCAATGCTCTGACTGAGGGAAGAAGGTTGTTGCTCAAAATCTCGTAACACATGGCCCTATTCATCCTCTCCTCACAGGTTAGGTACACTATGCTATATAAGTTTAAGTTTAATGCTAATGCCAACTGCACAGGTTTAACCTTCACTCTTAGTCACATAGGGGCTGCTAAATCTTGTTTAGGGGATTATTGTATAGAGAGGGGAGGGGGGACAGCGGGTGTGTATTGCATTGTAACCGATGTTTTGTACTGTAACCAATGTCTTGTGTCTTGTGTCCTGCCTGTCTGTATACTGCTACTGGATGCCCTGAATTTCCCTCGGGATCAATAAAGTATCTATCTATCTATCTATCTATCTATCTATCTATCTATCTATCTATCTATCTATCTATCTATCTATCTATCTATCTATCTATCCTTAATACAGTGCAGTCACCCTTTCACTTAACAGAAAAACACCCCCAAATCATGATGTTTCCACCCCAATGTTTTACAGTCGGGATTGTGTTCTTGGGATGGTACTCATCCTTCTTTATCCTCCAAACACGGCAAGTAAAGTTTCAACCAAAAAGTTCTATTTTGGGCTCATCCGACCACATGACTTTCTCCCATGCCTCCTCTGGATCATCCAGCTGGTCATTGGCAAACTTCAGACGGGCCTGGACATGTGTTGATTTGAGCAGGGGAAGCTTCCGTGCAATGCATGATTTTAAAACATGACGGCGTAGTGTTCTACTGACACTAACCTTTGAAACTGTGGTCCCAGCCCTCTTCATGTCTTTGACCAGCTCCTCCTGTGTAGTTTCTGGGCTGATTTATCACTGTTCTTATCATTAGTGACAAGGTGAGATCTTGCATGGAGCCCCAGTCCGAGGGAGACTGACAGTCATCTTTAGCCTCTTCCATTTTCTAACAATTGCTCCAACAATTGATCTATTTGCTCCATAGCCCTTTCCAGCCTTGTGGAGGTCTGCAATTTTGTTTCCTTTGGACAGCTCTTTGGCCTTGCCCATGGTAGTAGTTGGAGTCTGACTGACTGTGGGGTGGACAAGCTCAATCAGACAGAGTTCAAAGGAAAAATAATGAGCATAGACAGTCACTATGAAAAAAAACAACTGTTCCCAGAAGGGCCTTATAGGATGATGTCTTTAACCATCAATGAAAATCATCCCAACCTAACTGAGATGAAAGAAAAAAGGCGTAAAAAAGGGATGTTCATGATGTTTGTGTCAGTTCTCCAGCTGATCATATCATGGCTTTTTGACTCTTTAATAGATGAATAAAGCTGTTCAAAGACTTTGTTGTCTTCTGGTCCTGACTTAGAGGAACATCCTGCAAACTTTGAAGACTCTGATTCTACCTGAATGACAACTCAAACTTAGAGGAACACAGTTTTGTGTTTTTATTGGAGCCCCAGTAAAAACATCCTATTTATAAGCAACTTGGCCTACAGGATCCCATACTGGTATAAATAGGATGCTTTATAAACTTAAATCCATTTACCATTTTAACCCTTTCTCGGGCAAGTGAATATTTTTGGTAATTTCCCTACACATTACATATGACCGGCCTTCTACACCTCAGTAAGGTCAAGAAGCATGGGATCCTCACTTAGCCAATCAGAAGAGATCACCCAATGTCACTGATCCTGCTATTTTGGCATTTGAACCAAATATGGTAACTTTGTCAATGTTTATTTTTCTAAATGAAATTAAACATTTTTTTAAAATGTTTTAACAGATATAAAGTTCTGTTATGTCCCCCAATAACACTCTGAAGTTGAATTTTTGAATTTCAAAGTATTTCAATGACTGCCCTATAAAGGGTTAAATGAGCGATGCCTATATGTACCACAATGCAATTTGCTTGAATTCGGGACACATTTCTGAGAATTGAGCCAAAATAATGGGGGAAAACTGTATGTCCATCTTGTAGGTTAAACCACCTTGCAAGACCATACTCAAATGTAAAGGAGGACAAGAAGGGCTCTCAGCTGTCATTGCTCGAACTCCAAGTAACGACACCCCAAACAACATTCTCAATGAAGCGCCCATGGATTCTGATTCAGGTTGCTTCTCTGAAACACTGGACACGAAAAATGATATTGTTTTAACATTTTTGAACATAAGATGGCAGCAGAGAGTGAGTCCAAACCTCAGAGGGAAAAGTCACCATATGCAGAGCGTCAGTGCACACATGCATGAAGTACATCAGTTTGGTTCATCACACAGAAATAGTTTCTCCTACACATGTACGGGTGCTTTACAAAAAAAAAAAAAAACAGCCAAGGCACGTGTCAAGACTCTGGAGCATGTTTATTTTACAGGCATGCTGCATATCTTTCTTTTTGTTTGTACATGCAAACATAATAACTTTAAAAGTGTATAATGAGGCTCTATAAAAACATACCAAACAGCATTGTGAGAGTATCAGAACATTATATTTAAGTTACAATAATACATTGATATGTTAAACTTGGTAGCCCTCAAGCCATCAAAAATGATTACATGCGCTTTTAAACGGTAAAATAATGATAATGATATAATGAATGATTTCATGTAAGGTCTTGAAAGGTGTTATCGTTCAAATCGTTCCCTGTCCTAAGATCATAAGCAGAATGGACCTACACTCATTATAGACTTACTCATACACCTGCTCAAGAACATCACCCAGGCACCCTCCAGCATGATCATTGCTGCTGGATGGATGCTCATGAGTGTGTGGTGTATATCAACTGCTGAGCTAAGGGTCCCTGGCAAAGGAAGACTACTGCGTGTTCTGTCACACGCTCACTCCATGTGACCGTCCTCTGTCTACAGGAGAGAGTCAGAGAGATACGTAGAAGAGAGTGCTTTGGGATAGAAGCCAGACACACAGGGATGTGTGTGAGAGTGCAGAAACATCATTATTTCATGAGACTTGTTGTGAGTGATCTGCATCAAACAACCCAGGCCTTATGGAGTTGTTGGCACCAGGGTGAAAAGGATACAGGAAAGAGGACAACTTAAATATACACAGAGCATGCTCACACACATGCATGTAAAATACAAATTCTCTCTGGCTTGGTGATCATGTGTGACTGCATCACATCTCCAGCACCCAACTGCAGGAAAAGACCCTCCCCCAAACAAGCTAACACATATCTGTTCTGACAGTAGTCACGTTTTGCTGAATCACTCACGCACTCGGCTCTGCTTCTACAGTAAACACCCGGCAGAGCTTTTATTTAGAAATGAGGATGGGGTGAGAGTCAGTGACATCATTCCCTGTGACAAAGTGCTTATGATTCCCCTGCAGGGATGAAGATGGTGTGGATGGACAGATGGGGTGTTGAAGTGACCGCACTAAGCACATGCACAGAAAGAAAGAAAGAAAGAAAGAAAGAAAGAAAGAAGAGCAACAACTACGTAAAGTTTTAATATTTAACAAATAAAATGTAATCTCAACAAGATTTCTGCTTTCATGATGCAGGAAACCACCCAATGTCGTCAATAACTTACTTATCTTGGCTTTGATGACCATTTTTAAAGTTGCGGTGGCGGACGTGTCAGCTGTGAACTGATGATGCTTAATGTTACACTTATCTCCTTTCAACACACGTTCCTTCAGAGTATGTGTGTGTGCTCTCCAATGTTTGTTCGTGTAAGTGCCCACCACCTTGATCTCTCCACCTGTTTGTCAGCCTCATATGCTTTCTATTTATCCATCCGGGGTCAGACTGACATGATGAAGAGCCGATGAGAGGATGGAAACTGTCTGGATCAGTGGATTATTTATGAGTGCACCTCTGGCCCTGCATCCCTCCCTGAAAGAAGTTTACAGTGTCTGCAGAGGTCTAATGCTGATTGTGTTATTGGAACAGCAAGAAGGGCAATTCACAAAAGCGAGGATAAAGCAGATGGAGAAGAGAGTGAAGGCTAAAATGGACAAGGACCCTTTTATGTTATTGGAGATCACAAACACAAAGCAAACACAAACAATGGACATTTTTTTCTGCATCTTGATTTAATTGTATGAATTGTACATTTGTCTTTTTTTTTTAACTTGAACATCAGCAATATTGTGTTTGTAACATATGTGCAGGTAAGGAAAATTATATACATTTATTTCAAATGGGCACAGCAGTAATATGCAATGAAAACAGTGGGGCATGTTAGAAAAAAAAAGGGGGTGGGGGGGAATAAAAATGAAGAAGAAAATGCAAGCTGCACCTTTTGCATTATTCAGAGTCCCTGGCGCTCATACCAAAACAGAACTTGGGTCTTTTAGTTCATAATGTGTGGTAGACTTGAGAGCTCTAAAAGGAGATCAGCAGCATACTAAACAGTCTTTGGTGGTGGAAAGGCCTGCTTGTACAGCTCTTTGCATTCCCATCTCACAGTATGCTGAACTACTTTGAAACCCCTTTGAGTTTTTCAATGTCAGGTGTCACATTTGCTGCACATAATGTCAAACATAGCCCGCCCATTGTATAGTATGTGTGCTCCAGCAGCTTGAAATTCCCAAGCATTTGGGATAATATGATTGATATAAAGAGTAAAATCTGATGTTGCATGCTAATTTTTTAACCTACAGCTGCTGCATCTAACCCTGGACCATACAAACAAAATACTATGGGGCAACGCAACAATGAATACAAAAGAGAAGCATTAGCCTTGTAGTAATATTTTCCAGCGTCAAGTGTTAGTGTCATCGAATTCCTCTTTCACACAAGTCAACATACAAAAAATATGAAATAGGTGTTTAAGCTAGCAATGAAAATCAGTTATGCCTACAACACACCAATTCTTGCAACTTGACTAGGTCTCCTTTGGAAAGAAAGGTTTGTAAAACTTGTCAGGGGACAAGTTGATCTTCTTCGTCAAGAGTAACTCCTGATTTGAATGACTGGCTTTATTTGCGGCAAAATGCCGGGGATAGTTTTTCAAAGAAATAAAGGGAACACTGAAACAACACAATGTAATTCCAAGTCAATCACACTTCTGTGAAATTAAACTGTCCACCTAGAAAGCAACACTGTTTGACAATCAGTTTCACAGGCTGGTGTACAAATGGAATAGACAACAGTTGGAAATTAGAGGCAATTAGCAAGACTCCTCCAATAAAGAAGTGATTCTGCAGGTGTTGACCCAAAACAACTTCTCAGTTCTGATGCTTTCTAGCTGATGTTTTGGTCACTTTTGAATGCTAGCAGTGCTTTCACTCTCGTGGTAGCATGAGAGTCTACAAGTGACATAAGTGGCTCAGGTAGTGCAGCTCATCCAGGGTGGCAAATCAATGTGAGCTGTGGCAGGAAGGTTTGCTGTGTCTGTCAGCGAAGTGTACAGAGCATGGAGGCGCTACCAGGAGACAGGCCAGTACATCTGGAGACGTGGAGGAGGCCGTAGGAGGGCAACAACCCAGCAGCAGGACCACTACCTCCACCTTTGTGCAAGGAGGAACAGGACGAGCACTACCAGAGCCCTTCAAAATGACCTCCTGTAGGCCACAAATGTGCATGTGTCTGCTCAAACAGTCAGAAACAGACTCCATGAGGGCGGTATGAGGGCCCTATGTCCACAGGTGGGGGTTGTGCTTACAGCCCAACAGTGTGCAAGACGTTTGGCATTTACCAGAGATCACCAAGTTTGGCAAATTCGCCACTGGTGCCCTGTGCTCTTCACAGATGAAAGCAGGTTCACACTGACATGTGACAGACGTGACAGAGTCTGGAGATGCTGTGGAGAACGTTCTGCTGCCTGCAACATCCTCCAGAATGACCGGTTTGGCGGCGGGTCAGTAATGGTGTGGGGTGTCATTTCTTTGGGGGGCCGCACAGCTCTCCATGTGCTCGCTAGAGGTAGCCTGAGAAACCGAGATGAGATCCTGATACCCCTTGTGAGACCATATGCTGGTGCGGTTGGCCCTGGGTTCCTCCTAATGCAAGACAATGCCAGACCTCATGTGGCTGGATTGTGTCAGCAGTTCCTGCAAGATGAAGGCATTGATGCTCTGGAGTGGCCCGCCCGTTCCCCAGACCTGAATCCAATTGAGCACATTTGAGACATCATGTCTCTCTCCATCCACCAACGCCACAATGCACCACAGACTGTCCAGGAGTTTGTGGATGCTTTAGTTCAGGTCTGGGAGGAGATCCATCAGGAGGCCATCCGCCACCTCATCAGGAGCAAGCGAGTCATAACAAGTGTTTTTCCTCTTTAATTTTGAGTGTTACTCCAAATCTAGACCTCCATTGGTTAATACATTTGATTTCCATTGATCATTTTTGTGTGATTTTGTTGTCAGCATATTCAACTATGTAAAGAACAAAGTATTTAATAAAAATACAATATATTGTGTACCTCTGTGTGCTCTCAATAATGCATCCTTAATGTAGGGACAGTAGCAGACAACACATAGATCAACTCTTTGTCGGGAGGCAAACTGTCTTTTGTAAATAATTATTTAAAAGCTTATCTGCCTGGTATGCTGTCATGGCACATTGCCACTGTTCTGTTGGGAAAGTATTTCCTTCAAAGCTACTTCCTCTACAGTGTCTAAATATGGCGAGTGTGGAAACAAGTCATTTTTCTCAGACATTTCTCGAACAAACCTTTTTGGAAACTTCCACTGAAAAGTCTAAAAAGCTTCCTTCAGGTATAGCTGAACCAGATAGTCATTTTTTTCTGATTTAACTTTTTGCTTGTGCATAAATGTTGCTTTTAAATATGTACCCAAGTCCTAAAGCCTTGCAGCACCCGATTATATTTGGAGAAAAAATAGCTGCAAATGACTAACAATTCAAATTCAAAATCACATTGGCTTATTAAAAATATGGTTCAGAACACAAAAATAAAATCTATGACTTGGACATTACAAAGGCAAAAAAATTAATGTAGAATTCACTTGAGTTGAACTAACCAAAAGTCTGTAATGTATGGCTTCCTTTTGTGCCATGGATGTTGTTAATCCTTCATGTAGTCTATATCAACCGTTTCTTGATGTGTAATATTTTCATGTTCGAAATGTGCTTTCAGAAAAAAATAATTCTAGCACCAGATTATAAAATGTATTACATAGCAGCAAAGAAAATTATGTTAGATTCAGGAAATAAAGTAATGTTGTAGTCCTCGAAGTCAGTCTTGGTTTCAAGATCAGTTTTTGAAGGTCTTGTTTCGGAGTCAAAATCATTTTTACTCAGTCTCGTCTCAGACTGCAGATTTTGAAATTAAGATCACCACTGATAGCCTTCTTTTCAAGTTGTTATTTCTATTAGAAGGAAAAAAAAACATTTCTAAAAGAACAAATAACTTCAGTTCATTTTTAGTTAGATTTTGCATCCTCCAGTTACTGTCACGATGCAGGCAGAAAACTAGGAGGAGGACCCATGTGCAGAAAAAAGAAGTGATTTATTTAAACTAAAATACCAGGATAACAAACAAAAACTTACTCAAACAATAATCCAAAATATCCAAAATCCATGATGAGAAAAACAAAGTAAATCCAGGGAGCAGACGCAACAGACTCGGCCCATACATGACAAACTACAAAAGACAATAAACCGACAGGGGACTGAGTAAAAACACAGAGACTAAATAGACATGGGGTAATCAGACGCAGGTGAGACTAATCAGACAGGTGAGGACAATTAGGGTATTCAGACAGGAGGGAAACACAAGGAACAAAGAGCACAAGACCAGAACATTGAGTACAAGTACAAAGTGAAACCTGACACTAAAAAGATTAGAACTAAAAACTTAAAACGAGACTAGGAAACATTAAACACCAAACTAAGAACCTGATAACACAAGTAACAGGGAACAAGCCTACAGACAACATAGAAGGACACAAGGATACAGGGAAACGCACTAAGGACTATAGTAACCTCACTAGGAATCATACATACACAGAACACGAGGGAAAGAATAAAAACTAAAACAAGATTAAATACAGAAACAAAACCAAACCATGACAGTTACAGCTGCAACCTTCCCAGTGTTATGGTCTACATGAGGGACATGCCTTGCTGCACAAGTTTTCTGTATTCTGGGATTTATTGTCTTGGTCTTGACTCCGTCTGGATCACTAAATGTCTTGGTCTAGTCTCTGTCTTAAAGAAACCCAGCTATTGGTGATGTCGTGGTCTTGGTTAGTTTGGTCTTGACTACAACACTTACTGTATATGTACTTTTATAAGGTACACAAAGTGTTGAGTTGTAAACTGGAACAAATGAACTAACTGCTAAACTATTAATGAGTAACGTCTTATAAATTTTTTTTTTTTAAAAAGTTAATGATTAGTCAATGGGTAAGAGAGTGAGGGAGGAATAAGACATATCGAGTTTTGAAAAAAATGTTCATCAAAACATTCCTTATTCTTTTGAATGGAAGACTTTGTCGTAGGTGATTATGAAAAAAAGTAGATACTAAATCAATGGATCATTCAATAGAAGTTATTCAACCAGTGAATCTGTGGCCATATTCTTCACAAGAGGTTTCTGAACTAATTAAGAGCACAGAACAAGGCAGGACTTATCACTAATGATCAAAACATTAAACTTAAGTGGCGATACATACTGTGATACAATACTGAATGGTTACCATATTTTTTGTCATCTTATTGAATCATATTAGAGACCCTCTACCTGAAGCGTGTGAAAGAAAGAGGTAGTCGTATGCAGTAAAGAGGAGAAGAGCGAAGTAAGCAAGCTGGCAGTTTGACAAAGATTCCTTCTGACTCCTGTCACCCCAGATTTCTACCTCTTGTGTCTAAGCGAGTGTAGTGTACATAAGAAAAACACTGCAGACAATAAGAAAGATCTCAGTTTAATAAGAACGTCTAGAGTCATTTTTGTCACGTTTCGGGTAGGGAAACATGGAGGGGAGGACCCAATTGCAGAAAACAATTTATTAAACAAAAGACAAAACAAAAACCTACTTAATTAATAAATCCAAAACGTTGCGAAAAAACCAAGTCCAGCAAAAACAAAGAAAATCCAAAAATCCACGAGGACAAACACAGGGAGCAGGGAGAAGAAACAACAGGCCACGACAACCGACATAAGACAATGATCCAACACGAGGGTAAGAACACCCTCTATATAGAGAGGGGTAATCAGACACAGGTGAGACTAATCAGACAGGTGAGGACAATCAGGGTTATCAAGACAGGAGGGAAACGGAGCAGAGAACACAAGACCAGAACACTAACAACTACAAAGTAAAACCTGACACCGAAAACACAACCTAAACCAGATAATACAAAATAAAACAGGAAACACTAAAGACTAGAACAGAAAATAAACTTTCCGGTAACATAGAAACACACTTAAGACTAACGAAAACACAAGACTATGAAACATTAAAACACACCAGGGAAACGAAACAGAACACTAAGAAAAACTAAAACAAGATGAAACACAGAGACAAAACCAAACCATGACAATTTTCATAGTTTGCCCTGCAGCATAAAGAGGAAAACTGCAAAGGAAACAGCTGTAAGGTGTAAGGTAGCCATCTTGGTTTATTTGTGTGAGTACATGCACTTCAAAACAAAAGGATGCATTATTCAAAGTTTCAAAGCATCATTTATGAAATTAATTATTCAGGTCCAGAGCCCACTGAGATGAGGTTATCTGATCTTTATACCGCAACCCTGACTACAGCTGAGTCAGGATCGATCTTGAGGAACAGCATTCCTGTGAACGCATCGCATGAATTATTTAAAGAGAAATCATGAGTCCTATTTGTGTACCACATTATTAGAGCCAGAGGGAACACTTTGGGTGAGGTGAGAGAAGCTGCACAGGTGGGATGGAAACAGCAATCTCATAACAGCAGACGCTGTTATGTGTTATGTTGAGGGAGAGAACATTAACAACGTCATCATCACATGAAGCCAGCAGTTATGTAAGCAGCTGTTCTTTTACAGCATGACAGTGTTTACTGATTACAAACACTAGATAATTACAAAAAAAGAATGAAGCCTGTGCACATAAACCGGGGTTGATATGATGCATGCTCCTGCTAAAGCCCTAAAGATAGTTTAAAAAAAATCCAAGACAAAGTATCCCTCTGCTGTCAAATCAAACTGTGCATGTCTTAATTTCCTGCTTCAACACTCGAGATATTTTAATCTTCTTTTATCTGTCTTCTAGGGAATTAAGTGGTTTTCCTCTTGAAGCAAGCTGCTAAGGAGCTCTAATCATAGAATTAAATTGTGCTCTCAGCAGACTTTAATTGTCTAGCCATATGGATTCTTAATGAATTGCTACTGAAAGTATTCTGCTAGCATTACAGAGCTGTTACAATGTGTCAGGATGCCATCAACACAAGCATAAGTAAAAGTAAAAGTGTAACCCATCTTCCCCTCACTGTGGGCCAACACCACTCAGTTGTCACCGCCTCAAGGTTTACATGACGATTAAGCAGGATCGGGTTCCTAATCTGACACAGAAACCCCCCAAAACACACTGAGCACAACATAAAAGTACAACATATGCACATCTACACACCTACAGGATTACACTTTCCACTAGTCAAAGGCGTATTACTATGCAGGTCACATTAAAAGACTGCTAATTTCTAAACTGAAACAGTGTGAGGCTTTGTGGATGCACTCTGGAGACTGTAGCTTTATTTAAATGAACACTTACCTAGAGGTTGTTTTTGTTCGATAGAAGGATATGTAGGAGTGTGTGGTAGAGGGAAGAAATTGTGGACCCCTGGTATCTTCAAGTTACCCCAGAGGGATAATCTCAAAAATCGCAATCTTTGGAATATGAGGGGGAAATGGAACTAAAATAATTACATGCTAAACAAACAAACTTTATTTTTGTAATCACATTGAGATTAGGAGAAACAAAACCACTGCTGCCAAGCAGCTGATAAGAAAACTGACCACAGCTGAGACGCAAGGTGATTGTTCTCATGCTGTCTAAGGACTATTAGGTCAGTGGAACAGTTCATTTATCTGCAGCAGATCCCCATTCACAAAGCAGTACTCCGCAGTGGGCCCGTGCTTACAAAGAAACAATGTTCAGAAATTCCCAGCACCAACAACCTACACTTGTAGAGCGGCTGGAAATAGTAAGCAAGTCAAGAGGCGCTAATGCAGAATCACACACTTCAAAAGACACCAAAAACAGAGATTAACTGTTGAACTAAAGGTGAGACAATGATTCGGCAGCCACTGCTGCAGCTCAAAGGAATACATAAGCTTAACACACTTGGGCCAAATTAGGGCCAATAAGTGACAATGGTCACTTGGTGAGTGTCATCTCCCTCACAGGCAGGTTTGATTAAAGAAAAAAAAAGAGGATTAATATATTTATTTATTTAACTAAACAAAGGCACATAAAGTCTAATTTGTATTAAAACTGATAAGAAAGTTGGAATCTTAGAGATGGTAATATGCTGCATTTGATTAACCCTTGAAATAAAGGGAAACTCATCCTCAAGCACATGCCCCGTCCACACGTTTTAGCTCAAGCCTCAATTAGGGTCTTTCTATATCATTAGAAATCATTTGTTTTCTATGCTGTTTAGCTTGTAACAGACTGCATAATGTGACGTGCAGGTTTGTGGTTTTTTGAAAAAGTAAGTGCAATTTATTAACAGAGAGGTTTCTCCAAACGGCTCACCCGCAAAGCAAAAGGGCTTATCAAAGATGTGTAACCAAAAGTGAAGGGGTAAAATGAAAGACATTTTCTACATTGACTTTAACATAAACCCTTTTCTATTTCGTATTCCCCTTTACACAGCTTTCTTGCTCTTCTTCCTGCCTGCAGCTCTAACCCCTCCCTCTAATAAACAGGAGGGAGAAAAGGGGGGCGTGGTGTCAGACTGTGAAGTCAAGGACATGACTACAGCCCTGTGTACAATGGCGATGGCTACAGCCGACTGCGGAGTGCTGCTTTGTGAATGGGGATCTGCTGCAGATAAATGCTGACCTAGTAGTCCTTAAACAGCATGGGAACACTCAAATTAAAAGCTCCGTCATCGCACACTGCACATAATCAGTCTGAGAGATGTGGTTTTTGATAGCACTAATATACCAAAGTGTGTCTGTTAAAGAGTGGAGAAATAGTATCAAGGGCTATAATGGATGGGATGGATTTATATCACGATCCATAAAAATAGACCGTCTGCGCTCCATCACAAATGCTTTTATTGACCATTGTGTTAACAAAAATAAAGTCACATTAAAAACTAAGCAAAAAAAGTTATGTTTCAGCTGTACATGCCAATAAGGTTAACATTCACTGCAAAAAAGAATAGACTGCATCAATACAGATTAACACAATTACTGCAGATGTTAACAGGGCTTTGCTTACAACATAAAAAACTTACTGAAATAAATGCAGTGTCATATAATCATTATAAATAATACAGAGCTGATCTAGGCTTTCAGTGACCGTCACAGTGAGAGAGAGAAAAAGCAATAACATGTGACAAAGGATGGTAAACACCTTGGTTAGCAGCTATTCAGTGGAGAAGCTTTATATATGGCAACTTGCAATCCAGCTCCTTTCCTTGTCCTCACTTGAAGTGCATTATACCTGCTGTGACAGTCTGCTACAATCATAAGTCACCCATTTCCAAAGTCATCAAATACAAAAAGTGCTTCTTCTTTGATTGGTTTGCTAAGACACTTTCCTCTGTCCACGTTGTCGTTTGCGTGCAAATACTCCATCTCTGTACAAACACTTGCATTCTTGCAGCTTTGCTTCATGTCTCTGAGTAAAATTAACATTTTAGTAAGGCAGAGTGCACACACCTTTTGCACAGTGGGTTTCAAATGCTCAATTACTTCAGATACACTGCTCACATTTTTGGATATATCTCAGGAAAAATCCATTTGAATAACTTTTGAAAAATATCTTTGAGACAAATGATCTCTGTGAGCTATATTACCAGTTAAAGGTAGACTGAATTCATCTTATCTGAATAAAATTTAAATATATTATATTTAACAGTAAGTGTGCTTTAGTACTCTTTCACATTTAGGCTCTTTCAATATCCAAGGACCTTCAGAAAACAAACTTTTACCATTCAGAGCTCTCAATCCTGCTTTTCAGATGTTTCAAAATACACACAACATACAACAGTAATAGACGCACATTCAATATGGAACATTTACACATTTACATACACATTTATATATCAGTGAATGCTGATGCAAAATTTTGCAATCATTTGGATGAGCATGTAATGAGACCAGAAGTCCTACATTTCCTTTATATGGCAGGGATGCACCAATAACAACAGCTGGGTCGCATAACCAGATAGCATTATTTGATATATTTTCTTTCATGACACCAAAACTAAAGAGTAAATGTGATGGAACGGAACATGAACAAAGTCTTTCAGAAAAGCTATCCCAGACTTCTTTTTTGTAAAGATGGCAAATCTGAGCTGTAAGTGTTTATGCTAAAAATTGTATCATGTAAAAATTACAAATCAGTGGCTTCAGTTGCTGATTGGTATTGATGCACTCCCGTGTACTGGTATAAGCATTCTCTAACAAATTAATGCTTTCTGCTATTGCAGAGCATGTATGCTTATTCAACGTTTTCACAGACTTTAGCAGACAAGTTAACTGACAGTAAGCTCTGCAATGGATGGACATCTTATATAGACAGTGTTGAAATAAAAAGGTAAAATAAATCCATCTCTGCATATCGTAAAGCTGCAGGTTGTGAAAACAAAACTGTTCTGAAGATTTCCGATATATAATATTTAAAAATCCAACACAAACCAAGTATGATGGATTGATAGTGGATCCTCTCCAAACACTTAATGGTTAAAGTGGTGGTACTTTTCCACATTCCAACCTGCTGGCCTCATTAAATGGAGAGCTTCCTCTTAGGCCTCGATAATGTAAACAAAAGCAGACAGCATTGGAATTAAAAGCACCCTCAGTTTTTACCCTCTCTTACTGAACTTAAAGGCTCAACTTCCTGCACTCCCATAAACATCACACAATTAATAGAAAGTGTTGGACCTTTGCATTTCACGATCTTTTTTGTCAACAGCATGCAAGCCTGAGCACTTAAAGAAAAATACTAATTTCCAGTAAGTTGATGATGGATGCAACATTAGCTGTAGTTTGCAGAGGGCAGGCTGGTTGTGTAACATCAGGCTACTATAATAAGAAGTAATCGGACAACAGTGTTTCATGTATATGCATATATGTATATCTGGTCGTGTGGGATGTGGGAAGCAGCACTATTCTTGCACAGTAGTTAATGCGGATAATGTACCCTTACAGCATTGGAGACCAGTAACAGACAGTTGTTGGTGGTGTAAAAGCTACTTTTTCTGCAGACAATAGTTTCTGTGAGGAGGTGAAAAAGACAGTTAAAAATAAAACAAAAGGACTGAGTTTTTAGTCTGTATATGTACAATAATATAAAATTGACAGCTAAAAAAGCCCTCATTATAACCTGCAGAAGAAGGGAAGAGTGTCCACAAGTAATCTGAGGTAATGTATTCCGGCAAAACTGCTACTGAAATCATGTTTTCCGGGAGGAGAGCAATCCCCTCACAATATAGCATAGTATGAGTGTTCAAGCCCATGCTTAAACCAGGCCTTTGTCATTTCATAGAATATATATTGACAAGTCTGGGAACATTTTATTTTTCGAGGAAACTTTAAGCTTATTGTCTTTAGACTTTGGTCAGGCCTCGATTTTTACATCAGTAAAGTCAAAACAAATTACAGTGGTTATTGAATGGTAGCGAATACGGGTCTTCAAGGTAGTTTTTTTGACAAAGTAATATTTTGCACATTTGGGGCCTAATAAATTAATCTAAAGAGTCTGAAAGGCTTAGGTTTATTTTAAACTCAAAGTGATGACCATCTACTTTTTTCCCTCACAATGGAGGACACATGGTTCAACATTCAATGTACATTTTCCCACATCAGGTCTTAAAATAAGGCATCTTTCAGTGACATGATCTTGGGAAACTACACATTGATTTCAGTCAATCAACTCTGCAACATAAATGTGTATTTTTCCCCCAGCCTGCAGGAGCCCAAAAAAGAGAATTCTGCTTTAGGTTCACTTGGCATGTTAACCGTGGTGAAATGCTCTCTGCTTCTCATTAGGAGTATGTTTGTTGCATACATGCAAAACAAACTTATGAAGTTCAAATATACTATTCAAATATCTCCATGCCACCGAATAAACGCTCAGCATCTTCTGATAGGAGCAGTGATGCATGAAGTCAATGTTGCCCGGCACGTTTTCAATGTCACGTGTTTCTACATTACATAACGTGAACATGCCCTCCCAAAGGGCACCCAGCTGTACAGAGCCCTGATATCAAGGCAAATGATTACACAGCATCCAACACAGGGCACCTGTTAAAGGCTTTTAAAGTGGTCTGTTTCACTCAATCTATAATCACAGCAGGGCAAAAATTAAAGTTACTGAAGATAATTCTTTGCACTGTGGCTGAAAATGGCAGAAAGAAATAATCTTACACAGCCTACAGTCCTAACTGAGGTACCCAGGATCAGTTACGCGCAAATTACGCACACAGCATGCCGCTGTAGACAACAAAGCTCAGATAAAATGAATCCATCCGTTCTCCCATTCTCGCGGCGGGGACATCTTGTACCGGTGACGCCGCACCTTGTAGTTGTTTCCATTATTATTGTCCCAGTACTCCTCTCCCCCGACACAGTATTTGATTGCAAACTGCAATGTTCCTCCGTTGTCGAAAGAGGTAGGCATGACAATCTTGAAACAGAATTTATCAGTGTCACCGTTACACTGACTGGGCACATAGGACGCCAGACTGTCCATAAACGTGATCCAGTTGTTCAGAGAATAGCGCAAAGAGACACTCTTCTCAAAAGCCAGATTTAGCACGCGCACAAACCCAGAGAGGCTGAATTCATCTGCCTGCACACACTCCAACATGACTTTCACCTCTCTTACTTTTTGCTCAAAGCCGGGGAGAGTGCCTGGGTTGGTGAACTGCAGCTCCATGAACACAGAGTGCGCAGGAGCCCGTGGGAACTTTGTGTCCAACTGGTTTAGGTGCAGCGGTCCTTTAGGGAGTTTTGCCCAAATGCGCTCCGGCACCTCTGGCTCATCCGTATCATCGAAATGCTTCACTGTTATGAGCTCCAGGCCCAGAGAGTCAGCGAACCGGACCTTTTTCTGACTGGTTGGACTCCTGCTGCGGGAGATCTCTAACTTTGCTCTGTCTGTCGGCGTGGGGAGCGACTTGCACCTCCGCCGCAGGTTTGGACTCTGTGGAGGCTTGAGGAAGATCTCTCTGCCCCGCGGTCTCTCATCCACAACGGGGTTCTCAATGGGCTCACACGTACCGTTCATCAGGTCAAAATCATCCCCATCTTCCAGCCTCGTGTTGGCTGCTGCCAGGCTACCGAACAGTCCAGCTATGCAGCTGTAGTTCCTTGGAAGGCAGTTCTTTGGAGGCAGCATGATCACGACCGAACGCACAGACTCCGCTTCCATAAAACACAGTCTCTGCACTGCAGCGCCGGAGTGGACGTGATGGAAAAGACCGGCGTGTCGAGGGATGGAGGAGCAGTCAGGTGTCAGCTTGCCCCCGTGCGGATAGGTGCTCGGGCTGCGTCAGACGCCGACAGTGCGAGCTGTGGACCAATAAGACAACCCGTCGAAGTGCGCAAGCCGAGTGAAAAGTGTTTGATCCTAGATGGTCATTTTAAAAAGGATGGGGAAATAAAAACACATTTCTTATTGTTTAGGCTATGAAAAATAATAAGAGAAAAGATTTCGTTCATTTCTGAGCGACCATCTCTCATTTTCAGTTTGGTCTGGCGTACAAGAGTGAACACAGTGTCCTCCCTCACAAGTGCAGCTGAGTTTGGCGACTACGTGAACTGCAGGCTACAGCCTACGTGCAGAACTAAACGTTTCAACGGGCCAACATTATTTCCACCTTCGCAAGTGAAAAACCACTTAACTTCCCCTTTCAAACCTGTAGCTTAATGACCCCGCTTGCTTGTCAGAGAGTAGCCTATTGAACACAGTTTTGTGTACAGTAACAATTCATTCTGGGCTTTTCTGCAGACCTGGTAATGCCAACAGATTGTCATCAGTTTCCGTTACTCCGTTACCAATTGTCGTACTATTTTGTTGTGCCATTTACGACACTTAATAATAGGCGAAATGACGACTTTTTCATAACGGAGGTGTCATTAATAAGGAGCAGACTGAGCACTCAGCCCTCCCATTCCTCCACGTCACATCCCTGTCTCTATGGGTTGCTATGACGACGATGTTGCAGCTCGCCTGTGAAGGCATTTACAGCTGCACTGTGTGAGAAAACTGTCGAAGGGAGAGGGCGAAACACGATGAGCAGCTTTTTTGTGAATGGGGCCTTTTAGTGTTGGGACATTGAAACATTGGAAATGTTATTGAGATTTAGAGTTGTGCAAAATGGATGGGAAGAAGCTCTAAGTAAACAAGTATAAGATTCTTAATGCAAACTGTTTTGTCTCTGTAGGCATGATACAATGAAACTTTTAACTTCTACCAAATCACATAACATGTTAGTTCTAAGTAATGTCTCTTTTTTGAGCAGACTGTAAAAATGTAATGCCACAAATATTAACAAGATTTCAGGGACTTGCATTAATTGAGCCAACTTAAAATTATTAGTTTGCTCCACCTGCCAAAGGTGATGTTAGTGGAGTTGCAATTTAAGGTTGTATTAAATTGATTATTTACATTAAGTCAATAAAGAAATAACTAGTAGTGGACTGAGACACTTTGCGATGGGTGTTCACATGCCCTCAGACACCCAGCCAAGATATAGTCCAACACATAACAAATATTGGTACATCATGCAAAAACTTCATCACAGAAGAAGTGAGGCCATTAATGGTTGTGTTTGTGTCCTGTACCCCTCTGTAGGACTCTGGAGCAGCTGACCATGGCAGTGTTTGTCATATGGAAGGAGGGGAAAGGACTACAGGAGCCACCTGCAGACATTGGCATTGTCATTGAGGGCGTGGAAGTGTTGCTTAAACTGGCTTTGGTTGTCTCAGCGTGTGCCCTGCTTCGAGGCTTGATTTATGTACTCAACCTAACTTACCCAAAACCCCTTCGCTTCACTTTTGAAGTGCTCCTTAAAATAGTCATGCAGCACAAGATGTCTACCAAAGTCCACAATCTGTAAAGAAAACTTCAAAACTCTCAGTAACGACCCTACGATGTATTCCTCCTCTGGAACAACAAATGGCCTAGAGCCAATTTGTGCTTTTGCTTTTTTTTTTTACAAGTTTGACAAGTTTTTTTTTCTTCAGACATGTTTCCTTCCGTTTGTAGGGAAAGTTATAGCTGGTTAGAAAGGATTCTGTATACTCTTGGCATTTTTTCATAGTTGTGATAACACTGCGTTGAGATTGTGAGACATTTTTGTTTAATGCTTTGTTGCATGATTTTGAACTTTGCTGACAAAAGAAGTTTGTGGCGCTACTAACAGTTACTGCGTATGTGTTTTAAAAAAAGACAAACGTGTAAGGTGAGGCCTAAAATCTGTGTTGTTGGCAATAAAGTTCATGGGTATTTACATTTATAAACTAAAGTATAAAAACAATCAGATTGAGGGTTTTTTATTTTATTTTTTTTTGACATATTTTCAGCCAATTTAAGTTATATCAAACAAACTAAACCTTCATTGTAAGGTTACTATAAAAAGTCATGTACATGAAACCATAAAATTAGCTTAGAAATGAGCAGTGTTTTACTTTTGGGTTATGCAAATTATTGTGTTAGAAAAACTGACAAGTTTAAATTGGATTAATCCAAAATATTGATTTGAGAACAATTAAATTATTGATTTATTTGACTTAATAAATTGTGTTAA
Organism: Symphodus melops; assembly: GCF_947650265.1. Lineage (NCBI taxonomy): Eukaryota > Metazoa > Chordata > Actinopteri > Labriformes > Labridae > Symphodus > Symphodus melops. The sequence continues at coordinate 18,007,785 of NC_136693.1, read as the reverse complement.
TTGAATTTATAAAGTTAATTTCAAAGAACTTAATTATTTAGATGTTACCAAATGAAACAATTCAATTAAGTTGGTCCAACTATTCTATTTTTTCAACTCCTACGTGTTGAAAGTGAATGAGAAGGGAGCACACTTAACATCTCACCAACTTGTGCAAAACAGCTAAAAAAAAAAACCTGCAACAACTTTCATGTCATTAATTGCATATTTACATCAAACCAAGGTCGGTCTGTTCAGTTCAATGTTTGCTGACTTCTCGACCTCAAGCTTGTGTCCTCTGGAAACGCTCCTAGCTGTTGCTGGCATTCAGTGAGGACAAGCAGCTCACCTGACTGACACTGCAGCTTATTAGCACTGCAGATATAGGAGAGTCTAACATCACTGCCAACATAAATGTTCAAGATCATATAGATATGTTTATAAAGGGTCACTCAGGGCCATTGCTTGAGCACGTTTCCATGAAGCCCAAAATAAACTGAAGATCAGTTAAAGTTAAATGAAAACTTGACCTCCTTTAGGAGGAAACAGGATTTGTGTGATTTGGTTCATGTCACGCCACCAAAGATAGGTTGCCTTAGTAAATAAATGTCAGGCAGACTATCATGTCTCTCACAGCCCCTCTTAACATCTCCTGAAAAAAGGAACACATTATTAAGCTCACTGTTGGTTTGAAGGCTACCTCAGAAACTAATTGTGAATCTGTAATTCAGCAAGCAGTACATAACAATATAATCGAAAACAGGGCTTGGGATTGATTTAAGAGAGAGATTGTCCTGAACATACCTCATAGATAAAGAGCACGTTTACAAAGGAGAAAAGTCTTTCAAAGCAATTGAGCAGAGTTTATCACAAATCAACCTATGGGGACAGAGTATTACTGGCTGGCAGTGACATACATGTTGCATTGCTCAAGTCTGATGGGACCCCAGCAGAGGGCGCTCATATTACACACAAAATATCAGTCTTTGTGGGATATTCATACTGTGAGAATACACTATCAACAGTACATATTGGGGAAATTATGGCAAATGGTGCTACTCAAGCAACATCTTTAGCAGAGATAGTAAGATCAAACTGATCTAAGTTTAAATGTTCAGTCACTAAACTCAACTTCAGCCAGCAGAAGAAACATACTGCACAACCAACAGGTAACTTTTTTTTTTTTGTGTTGAAAAACAAAAAAACACTTCCAAAGTTGTGAAATGACCCCGCTTCCTTTAACCAAAGAGAATCTTTTCTGAGCACTATAAGTCTCATCACTTCAGCTCGTTTTTTTATTGGAGGAACTGAGCGGGCTACAATTGCCCACTGTTACAATTGTCCCTGGTCTCCCTTAGTAACTTTACCATGTAAACCACTCACTTTTAATTTACCACCTTAAAGTCAATGGACACTCCCAATAATAAGAGAAACTGGATGGCAGATAGACAGCTTTTCTTACTTATTTGAACTGAATAAAACCTTTTTGTTGCATTACATGCTGTGAAATATTATTAGTATGCTGGCATATACAAGTCTGACCTAAGTCTTCTGTTAGAAAGACTGCAGCAATCCAGGAGTTTCTTCAACAGTCTTTAATTGTAATCCAAAATGATACAAATATCTCTTTGCAGGTTAATGTGGTTTATTAAAGGAAATAATACAAGGAAACAAATGCACCGTCAATCAAAAGCTGTTTACAATCAAACATAAATAGATCACGTGCAGTGAAACTGAAAATTTCAGGCATACATGACCAAACAATACAGAATAATGTCCAGCAGAGGTCTCCCTTGTACACAGAACACAGTACGTGTTACCAAAGTTAGTGCTAAATTGACATTATGACAAATAACGATTTGTTAACATAAATATAACACTGTGGCAACAACCTGAAGGTCACACCCTACATAAATGTAGACAACAAAGGTCTGGGTAGACCTTACGAAAACAGCAACAAACCACCCTGTTTGGATCACAGCACAACTCTGAACGGACTTGCACAAAGGATGCGCGTGCATTTTGCCGAGAGGCGCGCTTAGAGCACCGCCACCAAGTCAGCCTGAGGCAGGAGAGAAAAAAAGAGACGAGAGATTATTTTTTTATTATTATATTTATTATTATATATTATTATTATAGAGTATTAATCTTGAAAGACTGGATGACTGGATCCGTCTTCCGCAAAAGTAAATAAAGGAGCAGGCGGAAGTGAACTGATGTCACTTCCGTTGCGCGAAACTAAAACTTTGGCGCCGCAGACTTGAAATCGTATTGGCAACTCTGGAGGAAAAAGCAGAAAGACAATAGAAACGGAATCAAACATTGAGCTGTAGTTTTGATGGAACAGTAACTTTAGTCATCGCTGTTACGGAAGTTATACACCGATGTGAAGATGTTACGTTTTTTTGTTAAGAATATAAATTATTTTGGGATGGCTGTGAAGTTAGCTGCCAGTTAGCGACAATATCAGTTTGTCAGCTGAAACTATATAACTAATGATCCTCTAGCTTAAAGACTTAAATACACACGCCTGCAGTCACTCAACATGAATAAGATCAAGCTGAAGAAATCAAAGGTGAGCTTTTTTGTTTGTTTGAGAAAGACACAAACTGTACCATTTCCATTTCTGCTTAATGACTTCACGTTTCATGTTTTCATATCCTGAAGTTTCATCAGTTATTGATAAATATAAATGCATATTTGTAAGAGTTTGATAGAGAATGAACAATGAAGTAAAAAGCAGCTGGGACATATCTTTTTTTTTTTTTTTGTAAGGTACCAGGAGGACAGAAAAACATCACATCATTCTTTTCTTCTCAAAACCACAACACGGTACATTTTATTACTTATTTTAATATGTTTTTGTGATCAAATGTTTGTTTTTTGTTTTTATTTATTCTGATGTGCTTTTATCTAAATGTATTTACTTTGTTTTCTGCCTTTTACTTTTTTAAAAAGTTTTTTTTGACAAAGTATTGTCAAAAAATATATTTGTAACTCAAACAAATGACTTGTTTGACCGATAATTAAAAGTAATGTGAATTTAAAGTTACACCCTACATGTTTGTGTGTTTTATCTTCTTGTGTATATTTCTATTTCTTTTCGTCTCTTTCCAAATCTTCTGTTTTTCATTTACTATTCTTTTTTTCATGTTTTGTTCCTGCACTTTTTTTTTCATTTTCCTTTGGGTTTTATAGGAACAACTCTTCATTAATAACTTGAATGTTATGCATTAAATAATGTGTGTATCTCTGTGGTTTTAATTTACGGACTTGCTGTCTTGCTCTGGCATTGCTTTCTACAAGACTGAACCTCAGATCAAACCGGGCCAAACCTCAACATTCGGACCCCAATCTCCCTTAAAGAGGAGCGTCCTTGGGGACCTTGAAAATCTCCTGCCCTCCTCACCAGATCTCCTCCTCTCTGTGCCAGAGACCCCCAACAGTCAGATCAGACAGATTTCTTCTTCATCCAGTGATCCTGGTCGCTTGAGCCCTGTGCCTAGCAGAACGGGGACAGACTTGGAGAAGCTTGGCCAGCTGTCCCCCATCTGCCGTAGTCCTCGCTCCAAAGGGCAGATTGTTCGGAGAGTAAAAATTGAGGAGGAAACAAAAACCAAGAGACAAGAGGGATGTTCAAGCTCCTTAAAAAGACTCTTCAGCCCTCCACCTGAGTCCCACAATGCAAAAAGACCAAGAACTTCCAATTCACCAGCACAAATAACTCCACTCACCCCCATTGCTACCAACATGAAAGTGACAAAGCCTGTGATTGGTAATCTAAAGACACCTCTTTTCACCTCTAACCAGTCAGAGGGTCGACAGAAAAATCAACAAGAAGAGGATGTAAAAAGTTGCAACAATTCTGGTTTCACTTTGATATCAGAGCAGAAGGTATCAGAACTGAAAGCGAATGAAAATCCACAAACTCGTCTGGGAAAGGATGATCACAGTCTGACGGCTCAACCAGGGACACAAACTTTCACAGCTGCAGCAAAGATAAATTCAAACGGCAAAAAGACAGACTTTAACAAAATAGAGGATGAGAGCGACCTGAAAAGTAAAGGAGCTGTTAGAACAGCAGTGACGTCATCAAACGGAGACAGAGACAAAGTGACCTCATCAGGTCAGGAACGACGGGAAGGTCAGTGATATATTTCGATTACAAACCTACAAGATGTTTTAGTAAATTCTTCAAGTTGCTATAACAACTACAGTACGCCTTTAATGAGATCAAATAGTAGACAACTTTGACTGAAACTAAAATATTGGGCCATTTTCTTTCTTTTTTTTTTTTTTTTTTTTTTTTTTTTTTAACATCCTGCTTTGATGAATCTTTTTTATCAAAAACCACTAATTTCACTAGTGTTAACACTCAAAGTGTTCGTGTTAGAGACCCTTTGTTCCAAACAAACGTACACTATCATCTCGCTTGTAATGCAGCCTTAGAAGAAAAAGTCAAAAGCTAATCTTTCAAAGGTAAATCAGTGTTGGGTGTTGCATCATGATTTCAATTAAACAGATACATCAGATTTTTTTTATGCATCACTTTCTGTACCTGTTGCTTCTTTTTTTTTTATCTGCTGCTCACTTCTTATTTTTTTACCCTGTCCACACAAAAATAAACAGGAATGACGTCAGCGTGTCCTGATGAAGAACTAGACGAGAGCTGGTTCGCTGACCAGATGGATCATACTGAAGGACCTGTCAGAGGGACGGAGGATAAATCTAAAAAACACCAGTAAAAAACCCAATTAGTTCAGGTTGACTACCTACACATGGGCTAATGTCTTTAATGAAAGTTAAAATCCCCTTTGTCCCAACAGTAAGGTGCCTGATCATGTCATCCTTTCTGGAGGCCTCAACAACCGCTACTGGGTTTTAGACATTGAGGAGAGGCCTGGCAGTAAATCACTGTCCATCACATGCTCCAAATCTCTACATCCCACTGAGACCTGTGTGCTGAAGGATGGATGGTAATGCTGTGTTTTGAGATCTTTATCAATCTTTATTATCAATCTTTATTTGTATAGCGTCAATACATAACAGGTGTTATCTCGAGACATTTTACATAAAGCAGGTAAAGGACCTTACTCTTTGTCTGTTAACATTAACAAAAGAGCAGGTAACAAGAGCATGCTCATCGTTATGTTTACATAAAGCAGGTAAAGGACCTTACTTATGGCTATATTACAAGAGCCCAGCTTAATCTGTCATAACGTGACAAGAAAAAACTTCCCTTTAACAGGCAGAAATCTTCAGCAGGCCCGGGCTCATGACGGAACAGCCATCTGCTAAACTGTGCTGGGCTTGAAAATGAGATAAGATGCAGAAAGAAGGGTAGTATGGGATGGGCAGGGGTGGGTGGTTGTTTAGGTCTCATCAACAGTCCCGAGGAACCTGAGAGAATTTAGGAGCTCCCAGAAAAAGGAGAGGTTAGAAACTTGAATATATAGATAGTGACAAGCAGATCTGCTTTCTTTTACATAATGCTACGTCATCTAACATTTATCATTGTGGACCACATTTTCACCTTTAGGGGCCGTGAGCAGCCCATATTCATGAAAGCAAAACGCTTTTCATTCCCACACTGTTTGATTGTCATTGGAAAATACTATATCTCTATTTACATCAGCACACAGCCAAATGAGCTTCAAAATACTGGAAGGTAAAAATGAACTAACATCCCCGAAGGTAGTTTGCAGCTTCAGAATGTAAACGATGTTAACAGTTGTTTCCTTTTGCTTTGTTTACGGAGAGCCTCCTTTTCGTACCACTTTAAATTCTGATGTGTTGCCCCTGTATATGTGCAGATTTCTGTATGATTAATTCGAGTATCTGATGAATTAAGCATCTGTACTTTTATATTTTGAATTGTTGGTCTTCAATCTACATACAGTATGTGTACGTCTCTGTCGTTTGCATGCCTATTCATTGTTTCTGCGTGTGTTCCCAGGGAGATGACGCCCGTCTGTCGGGGTGATGTGGTGCATCTGGAGGGTCGTTGTGATGCTGGGTCCTGGTTGGTAGACAGGGAGCAGGGCTTCCTGATTTTACTACCTGACAGTCTCATCTCAGGAACCAGCATCTCCAGCTCCGTCCGCTGCATGAGGCGAGCAGTGCTGGGAGATTTGTTCAAGGTGAAGGCTGTGCAGAAAATGAAAATAACTCCCTGATCGGTTATGTTGGTTGTTGTGTGTTTCGTGACGGACATCTGAAAAGGAAGGAACACTCTGCACTTTGTGAATGCAAACTTTTTTCCGATCAATTACATCACGCACATGCACACTACTAGAGTTAGTGTCATTACAGTTCTCAAACAGTTGTAGGAGATATTTTTTCTATCTTTGATGAGAAAGGAAAGATTCTTGCAAGAGCTGCTTTATATAAAATGTAATGAATAATGAAATTAAACTGAAATGATCATTTTGTTAAGTTTAATATTTTTTTAAGTAGTGTGAATGTTTGGTGCGTACAGTTACTTCACACAACACTTTAAACACACAGTGCTAAACTTTCTTCTGCCCCTGTCTGTTTGCTGTGATGCAGAGTTTTGATGGCGGCTCCAAACAAATGCTGAATGGCACCATTGTCCATGAAGTGTTTCAGAGAGCAGCGAGAGCTAAAGATTTCTCTTTGGAGACGCTGTCTAAGCTGGCTGAGCAGGCCCTTCATAGTCCTCAGCACCTGGGAGACATGTGAGTGCTTTGAATTGAATTAACGCAGTGCTGCAGAGCATTTCCTTTTCTGGGATGAAACATGATGACGTTCGTCAGAAGAGAGGACGCATATCAAGAAGCTGTTGTGTGCTAAGTTATGATTTTTTTTTTTTAGGGGTTTAGCAGCAAACACACCTCACCTGACTTTCGGGTTCAGTACAACAGGAATGAAAAAACAATAAACAATTCTTTGTTTTTCTTATTCGTTTTAAACTGACAGTAATTGAGGTCACTTGTTTTCTTTCTATTTTCATTTAGAGCTTCCTGTAATTCTTGCTACAGCCCAAAGTATATTAAAACCACAGGAGAGAAAAGCAAAACAAAAACATCAAAAGTGATGCAACATGTTCATGATTAAATTGACTGCACCGTGACTTGTTAGGGACAAATACCAACACTTGTGTTCTATGTTGTCATTGTGTTTTTAGGTACAGTTTGGGTGTAAGCCAGGAAGAGATGAAGCAGGAGCTGCATGATTATCTGCCTTCACTGGAGCACTGGGCGAAAGATTACCTCAACTCCCGAACACCAAAAGCTATCGGCCTCAAAATGTAGACACACACACACACACACACACACACACACACACACACTCACAGAAAATCAGTGTAATGAATTCACTCTTACTTATTCTTAAATGCGGTTTAGGATTGAAACAATTTCCTCACCTATCAAACATAATGATAAACACAGTGTGTGAGATTTTCTCTCTGTTTCAAAAACTTCAGCCCGTGCAGCAACAGCAGAGCTCCCAGCAGGGGCCAGGACTCAGCCACTGTGGTCACAGTCTCCGAGCTGGCTGACATAGAGGAGAACGTGTGGTCACCCAGATTTGGTTTGAAGGGGAAAATCGATGTGACGGCGCAGGTTCAAATCCAAAGGCCACGAAACGGTACTGGCAAAACCCTGGAGGAGAGGACTGTCCCTCTGGAGCTGAAAACTGGACGGGAGTCAAATTCCATCGAGCATCGCAGTCAGGTTTGTAGACCACGTTGTGCTCAGCTTGACAGACAGACACACACACACACACACACACACACACACACACACACACACACACACACACACACACACACACACACACACACACACACGCAAAGACTAGTGAAAGCTGATGAAAGACGAGGCACATTTATTTGATTTAGGTGCCCAAGTAACTATTGCCTGGAGATACCCACACATGTTTTTCCTATGTGCAGGTGATTCTTTACACTCTGATGAGCTTGGATAGATACAACGCTGAAGTTGGTTTCCTGCTGTACCTTAAAACTGGCAACATGCACCCTGTCGTGGCCAGCCACATGGACCGCAGAGGTGAGCTATACACATGTTTAACCAACCTGTTATTTAAAATGAAAAAGGCTACTCGTGTGACTTCAAATTGTTGAAATGTTTCTTTATTAAACCAACATATGGTGACTCATTGTCGGAGTGAACACAAATTGAATTTTGACAGCCTGTCTGCTTCTTCTTTAGAGCTACTGAAGCTGAGGAACACCTTGGTTCATCACATTCACAACTGTGTGGAGAAGGAAGTGAAGCAAAGTCGTCTGTCTGCTCTTCCTGACATCCTGACAAGCAGACAAACCTGCCAGTACTGTCCACAGAGGAGGAACTGCGCTTTATACGAGAGGTAAACAAGTGCTGAAACCATGGAAACGTCGAGTATTAGAGAATTCATGTCTCGCCTCTATCAGCTTTGTGCATCACCTGTATCACCTGTTTCTACTCCTCCAGGGCGATGGGTGGCGGCTCTGCAGATGATGTTGAGGATGTTGTGCGTGACTTCGTGCAGCAGGAGACAGGCCACCTGACTCCACAACATCTAAAATACTTTTCCCATTGGCTGCTGCTCTGCTGCCTCGAGGCTAAAACCATGGAGACCAAGAGTGGCAGAAAGCGCGTGTGGCTCCAGACGCCTGAGGACTGGTATGACCCCGGCCTCTCATACGTAGACGCTTACAGTCTTTTATTTTACACTCATGATGTTCAACACTTTGAGTATCTGCCTTCATTGATTTTAAAGTCTCATATTCTATCCTGTGCTATCAGTGAGAAGAGTGGGAGCTGTGTGGGGAACGTGCAGCTGAGCGGTGCAGTCACTGTGCAGTCTGACGGGGTTTTCCTCCATCGTTTCCAGCGGAGCTGTGCAGTTCAACAGAAGGGTTTGACCAACAGCGGTTTAGCAAGTGGAGATCGTATTGTTGTTAGCGACCAGGAAGGTCGACTGGTTGGTTTGGCAACGGGATACTTGTCTGAAGTCAGCAGAACATCAGTCAGTTGCACCTTGGACAGGTGAGAGTGAATCCACATACACCTGCAGAAACATAGAGGACAGTCATGTTTGAAGATAGTCTGAATTGTAGTAAACCTTTTTTTTTTTTTTTTTTTTTTTTGAAATGTGTGTTACAGAGATCTGACAAAGTTCAGCGGTGTGTTGTTTCGATTGGATGGGGACGAAGGTGTGGTGGGCCTCAGCACTCATCTAACCAACCTCTCCAGACTGATGGAAAACTGCCAGGATAGGTACAGTAAAATACAGCATTCAGTTAAAGGGGTGTAACGTGTATGTTTTAGTAAAGCAAACGTTTTATCAGGTTGTCTGTTTAAAAAAAAAAACGTGATGTTTGGTCTCATGTGACTGCAGTGATCGTCTCAGGGAGCTGATTGTTGACCTCCGTCCTCCAGAGTTTATTTCAAACCTCAGTTCTGTGTTGCCAAGAGAGGCCAAAGATATCGTCGCCAACATCCTCAAAGGTGATGAAGTTTCTTTAAATTGTTTTACAAATCCCTTAACCAATTTCTTAATCTTGTCCATATTGGTAGAAATAACCTGTTTTATTGATTAGAAGATTTTATATCTTTAAATCATTTATAAAACCATAACTTTCTTATGTGACTTCTGATGACTTATGTGAGAATGTGAATCTCAGACTGATCATTTCATGGATTTGTAGGTCTCAATAAGCCCCAGAAGCAGGCCATGAAGAAGGTGCTGTTATCCAAAGACTACACACTGATTGTTGGCATGCCAGGCACAGGCAAAACCACCACCATCTGCACCCTGGTAACTGTTTTACTATGATCTCAAAAACTCACCTTAGTCCTAAAGAGTAAAAAATAACACAAGAGGGATGTGATTCTTCAGGACCTTCTGTCTGAAGTGTTGGCTCAGGAGAAGGACAGCCCATGTATTTTAACAGAAAGTAATTATCCAATACATTTGCCAACCTGTTTTTCCAAGAAGGCCCCCCCCCCCTTTTCTTTTATCTCAAAGAAGATTAGAACCCCCAGGTACAACAACAACAAACAAAAAAAAAACTAACAGAAATCAACATCAGTCTTAATTGAAATCAAGGCAGATTTTTAAATACCTGTTAAATGTGACTCTTTTAATGTAGTTATAATCACTTAAGTGCTGCTGATGTCCTTCTGCACTTTTAGTTTGACCACAATCTCGTGGATAAGGCTGGTTACTCGAGGCTCATCTACTGTAACACAACAGCAAGTGGAACTTTTTAAATCTGGAAATGGTCGGGGCGACTTTATTCGACATACTTTCTCTCGACTTCTTCAGAAGTCAAATTTAAGGTTCCAGGAAAAACTACGACGATTCCAACCGCATCATGTGTCACAGAAATGAACCACATTGTTTTTACGGCGTTTGCCGTTCTTACATGTGCATGAACAAAACTGAAGTCGAGCCGGTCAGATGTGATGCAGAACTACTTAGAAACCGTCGTCTGCTCCTGCTAATCAGTGTTTGAAAATGTGCTCAATGATGTGATGTGCACACATGTAAGACTCTCTCTCTCATGTATACAAAAGACCAAGAAAAAAATTAAACGGCCCACACGTAAACACACTGATTAAATCACCAACAGAGATTCCCACATCTAATGATTCTCTCCAACACTGCCTGATAAAACATCCGACCCCCCCCCCCCCCCCCCGAACACTGGAGCGTGATCCCCAGCTGGCATAGTTACCAACATCTCCTTACTTTTAATTTACACTTATAATAGCTCCACACTCTACGACTCTCACTGTCCTTTGTGCCCTTTGTCTTTCCCTCTGTTTGTCTTGCAGGTTCGAATCCTTCACGCCTGTGGGTTCAGTGTGTTGCTGACGAGCTACACACACTCTGCTGTGGACAACATCCTGCTGAAGCTGAAGCGGTTCCGGGTTGGGTTTCTGCGTCTCGGGCAGGGGCAGAAGGTGAGCTGATATTCAAAAAGGAGGGGAAAAAAAGTTCTTTGAGCAAACAAAAGAGTTCAACACAATCATTTTAAATATCTTGGTGTCATCATCTTTGAAGTGTTAAAGGAACAGCTCACCAAGAAGAAGTTCACGTCAAGGCTCGATCTCTTCCTTTGTTCCTCACAGTATTCGGCTTCTTTGAACCCTTCTGATTCCTCCTCTGCTGTCTTGTCACCTTTTCCAGGTTCATCCCGACATTCTGCCTTACACAGAGGAGAGTTTGAGGAAAAAGGGAGTTCACACACTGTCAGAGTTGGAACAGCTTTACAACAAGGAGGTGATGAGTAGACTTTGCCTGATATATATATGTACAAATCTGCTCTGATTTTAATACTTTTTATTTTTTTAAAGATGTGTAACGTCAATATTTTAACTTAAAAATGTTCAATGAAATCCTTTAACATCCAACAACCACATTCTGCTCCTTTCTCTTTCCCAGCTGGTTGTTGGAACCACCTGTATGGGCATCAAACATCCCATTTTCACCCGCAGACGCTTTGACTTCTGCATCGTAGATGAAGCTTCACAGATCAGCCAGCCAATCTGTGCGGGACCCCTCTTCTACGCCAAGAGATTTGTCCTGGTTGGGGATCATCAACAGCTGCCACCAATAGTGCAAAATCAGGAAGCTCGGTAAAGTTTGTGTGCAAAAAAAAAAAGGTGTTTTTCATTTTTGAACGAATAGAAATGAAGAACTTTTAGTAGACATGGTAAGTAAGAAGTTGTTTTTGACGGTCAGCCCTACGTGTTTGTTTAAATTCAAGGTTTAGCATGCAGCTTCAGTTTGATATGTAATGCAGAATAAGAGTCATTAGTAACAGCATTTTGTGTTTCTTTATGTTTTCCTATAGGTCACTTGGGATGGATGAAAGTCTGTTTAAGCGACTCGAGCTCCATAGTGAAGCAGTGGTCCAGCTGAATGTGCAGTACAGGATGAACAGGTGAACCTTCTAAACACAGTCTTTTATTGTCAACTCACCATTGAGTCTCTTTTATAAGTAAGGCTTCAATTTGTGTTTGTAATAAAAAAAACACGACTAAAGCATGATGTTAAACTTCAACATACAACCCTTTACTGATTATAATCTGAGTTGTTGTGGCTCCTCAGTCCTTCTTTGGCATTACAGAAAACCTTGACTCTATCTACACGACTAATGCATAACAACATAGTATAGTTCAGAAGCTATGCCCTCCATCATAAAGGCTGTGTGTGCTCTGTGTTATAGGCAGATCATGTCTCTCAGTAACTCTCTGATGTACGAGGGCCGGCTGGAGTGCGGCTCAGAGAGGACAGCCGAGGCTCTGCTCACTTTGCCCTTCCTGCTCTCTGTCCAGTCAGAGCTCAGGTCCTGCTCTGACACTGATCCACAGCGCGACCTGGCTTGGGTGCAGGCCACATTGTTGCCCAGCAACCCTGTTTGCTTCCTAGATTGCTCAATGGTTTGTAGAATTTGCATTGCACGTCACACTTTGTTTAAGGTAGAAACGACAGCGAGGCTGGATCAGAAAATTACAAAAAATAAATCAAAGGTTCCAGCTGTGTAAATGCAGGATTTGTTACCGTTGTCAAACATCTACCTTGACAAATTTGAGTTGAATTTAAATGTAACAGTTGCTCTCCTACATGTTTCAGCTACTTTTAGCGAAAACTGTCTGAAGAGCGTTCATTAGTTGTGCTCTCCTCTGCCTGCTTCAGGTGCCGGCACTCGAGTCTGTGGAGCAAGGAGGTGTTAGCAATCACACTGAGGCTGCTCTCGTACACAAGCTGCTTTCATTGCTGATAAAGGTAGAACATGTTTATGTTTCGTGAAGTGTTAAGTTTGTCTAGGTTTTTCTGTCTCATGAGTATTTTTTTAATGCAGTGAATAAAAGTAGAAGAGGTGTGAAAACAAAGCGACGTATATGCAGTTTGTCATACTGAGTCCAGCTTATGTTTCTCTCCTCAGGGTGGGTGTAAACCCAGTGACATCGGCGTGATCGCCCCCTACAGACAGCAGTTAAAGAGCATCTCTGCTCTGCTGCAGTCCTCGCCTTTCACTGGTGTGGAGGTGAACACAGTGGACAGATATCAGGGACGAGACAAGAGTGTGATCGTTCTGTCTTTTGTCAGGAGCACTGCAGAGGAGGGACATGTAAGTGTCTGTCTCTTTCCGCTCCTTTCTTTGTGCTTAAATCTCTGCACGAACAAGCAAACAAACGACTGATTCTCCCAGTTAGGAGAGCTGCTGAAGGACTGGCGTCGCCTCAACGTCGCCATCACCAGGGCCAAACACAAGCTGCTGATGGTGGGCTCGGCCACAACGCTTCGACGCTACGCTCCTGTGGAGAAACTCCTGAACCATCTCCATCAGGAGAACATGATATCCTTTAAATACACGTTAAAAGATGGCACTATTACAGAACCTCTTTTCTTTATGGTGATACAGAATGGGTTATGAAAGAGTCATAAATTGGTACGTTACACATTTCGTACTTTACAACTGTTCAGCAGTTTCAACCTGACGCGCAACTGAAAAAGGTCTGATGAACAGCGAGTGTTTGAACAAATGCTGGATGTGTCTACAGAGCTGCTTTAGTGCAGCTTTTCTTCCCGTAACATGTCACTGTCACATTGTATTTCTTATGTTTTCAGTGTCTTCAAAGTTTGTTTGTTTTTTTCCCTTAATGCTAACTTCACATTATTCAGCTCCCGCCTGGTGCCCACAAAGCTTTACCGAACATGTCCCTGTGACTGAAGTCTGTGAATCCACGATTCATGTCTGCCCGTTACAATGTGAAGTCAGGGGAGCGTCTGACTGCAAAACCACTGTGTGCTAAGAGTCTGTGATCAAAAATAGGAGCATTGTTTTAAATTTCTGTGCTGTGATAAATAGAATATACAAACCTACATTCCCTTCACATCACCTTATGATACAGCGAGAGTTCATCCCTACAACCATTCGGTGGAGTGTCATTGATTCTCTTATTTAAGGAGCCAGCTTGTCTGATTCGTACTGGTCAAAACTTTTAGGTTTTAGAATAGATAAAAGTTATTATTCTATAAAGAGCTTGACATGAATGTTAACTGAACACTATTCAGCAACTTCTAAACATTTGTAGATCTACAGGCCTGAAAGATGTACAGTGACATGAGTGCAGGTGGAAGGCCAGTCTTAAGAAGGTGATCTCAGACTGAACGAGCTTTGTGAACAAGAGACCTTACCGACCACAGCTGTGAATGAATACTGATCAGTTCTCAATGCAAAACACTTGATATTGACGCTATGAAATGTGATGTTGACAAACTAAAGGGTTAATGTAGTGAAACACAAAAGACTACCGGTACTATTATAGAGCTAGTGTGGTCTTCCAGTTAAACACTGTGATGGATGAGGGTCCAGAGCTTCAACACTTCTTTAGGAATATTAACTGTTTTTTATTTTCTAGCTTTAATCAAATACCTCAAGAAATAAACTGACTGTATTTTAGGCTGCTGCTTTCCGTGATCGTTTACAAACCACCTCAGTTTAGTTTAGAGTTAAATGTCACTGGACTACAGTAGTTAAATAAGCTCTTACATTTCTAGCAGTCGACTGAATGCAAGGATGAAAAAACAAAACAGATTTTTGAAAGCTGTGATAAAATAACACATCTGGTACCACTTTCAGTCTGAACTACATTCTTTATTTTAACGGATAAAACTTGATTATTTTATGAAGGGAGAGGAGCTTTATGTGATTTCTTATTAAGGGGAATTAACTGTATGTATATATATATATATATATATATCTCATCAATGATGACAATGGCTAACTGGAAGGCACTTCAGTTTATTGGTATAATTCAGTAAAAAATCAATACAATGTGGTTTAGAAACATTTTGTTAATTTAGAGAAAAAAAGGTAAGTACCATCAGTAATAGAATCAAGTAATACAGAGTTCTGTTGAATTACTTTGCGTACAGCAGAATATAAAAGCAGATCTAAGGCTGTTCAGACAACAGGGTCACAAAATGAAACGATGTTGTTGGAACCTATACTTAAAATCTTTCACCTTCTACAAATGCTGTTGAGTTTGGATCGTTTCACTGCTGATTAACTTCCTGTGATGAAAGCGTCAGACATTGACCAGAGTTACTGTGATTCTGCCTTCAATTTGTGAATGCAACATTTCCATAGTTTGTTTTTGTGTTTAGTTTTTTGTCTTCTAGATTTAAGTGATTTTTATTTTTTGAATAAATATTTCCAGTCCAAAAAAAGTGGGAGCTCTTCGTTCTGTCCTGCAAAATGTTGACATGAGTGATGTTCTGGTACGGTTATCAATCTGAATGAGCTACATCACCACTGACCCATCGTCCACAGCCCTCTGCTTTGCCTGTGTGTGGCTACAGTGTGATTGTTCCCTGCAGTACAAAGACAGCCTGTCCAGCTATGTTGATTCTCCCGTCGTCCCTCACTTCTAGTTCCAGCTCCCCGCCTCGTCGAGAGCACTGGTAAGCTACACAAAAACACAGGATCAAATGAGTGTCAGTTACTTCATTTCTGAACATGATTGCTTCGTGGCTTAGTGAATATGAACTCAAGAGTTAAACAAGTGTGAGATAAATTATGATACTGAATGATTATAATACCCAGAAGTTTCTTCTTTCCCAGTTTCTTAGACCAGTAACTTCCTAGCACAGTGTGAGCAGAACCTGCAGGGACATAAAACGTCTTGACACTGGAACATTTCGCAAGAAGCACATTAGAAGTTTACATTTTCAACTTGACTGCATGACAGTCAAACAGTCAAAGAGTTTGTTTTTGTCATTTTGCAAAACGTGTATGCAAAAATATTTAAGCATCTTAAATTTAGTGTCGATCTTGGTGACCCCTGCAGACTATGCAGATCCTTTCTTCTCTTTGCCGATCTTTTCCTATACATCTCTAAGTGTCGAGAAAAAAATACTCCTGCTGTCTTCATGATCAAACCTACTTTTAAATCTTTGGTGTAGGTTAATTGACTCGGAGTCATAATAACTTTCCCAATGTACCTTACATTTACATAAACCCAAGAGGGCCAGATGAACCTACTGAAACCATGACAGCAGTTACGTACCTAGTCACGTCTGTGTAACAAGTCTCGTGAGACTTGCACTGAGTGTGGCAACACTCTAGTCCAGGGTTATAACAGAACAACTGTCTATTTGGAAAATTGTAAACAGTTGTTTTGACAGATTGCTTGTGGCAAGTGAATATAACTTAACAGAAACAGTCTTTGAATTATGACGTATAGAGACAAGTGCATTATTAAAAACTAAAAGGATCCTTAATAATAATAAAAAATCATAATAATGGAGACACTGTAACAATTCAAGACATTTTAGAATCATATGATAATGTAACCCAACAACGATGGTCTGTCTGTGTCCATTGAAGCTGTAGTAGGGGCGGTATAAATAGTGGTCTACCTGTGACTGGATCCTCGGGGATACCGTTCCATGGGGAAAAATATCTAGAGTAGAAGTCGTATCCTGGCTGGCAGTCTGGGGATCCTGTTGACATATAAGAAAGATTTTAAAGGAGAAGCATTTTGATCAAACGAAGCTTGAAGTTTCACACAGTGCTGGTCTCAACAATGCTCTGTTATCATGTATGTTTAGGACATTATGATGCAACATAGAACAACAGTGTCACTACTGGAAGTACCTTTTATAGTGAGGATTAGTCCTTTAACTCTCCCACTCCTTTCACTGCTCTGAAGAGCAACAGGGTCAACTTTCAGACTGGTTAGCACTGACCTTGACAAAACACACATGTAGCATATGAGCTAAATCACAAAAACTTTCGAGCTCATCACAGGTTGTCGCTGAGCGTCAACCCAAGTCCATCGATCTGTCCGTGTGTGAGTGTGAGTATAAGAACCTGTCACAGCTGTCAGCGAGTCGAACCATAAGTTTCTTGGTGTTGGAGCTCAGATAAACATCCTGGATTGGGTGATTTCCAACTGCAGCCTTTATTACACATGCAGAAGTAAAGAGATGGTTCAATATGTACACTTGTCCATCTTATATGGATACAGGTTTTAAGTATACAGTGATACAGGAATCTGCATTCACAGATTGGTTTGACTGACCTTGATGATGTCTTTAAACTCACTGGGATCCTGAAGAGAAATAAAAAGTTAGGACTGCATATACAGCTTAGAGTGTGTTTTGTGTTTCAGGAAAGCTGCAAGCTTAGTGATGCCGATTTACACAACTAACAATAAACTTGGGATATTGTTATTGACATGAGTGCTTTCCCTACTTGTTCTGGATTTTAATGGAATAAGTAATAGTTCCCTTTGATTTTACTAATAATGAATAAGAAAAAGCATAATTTTCATTAGTGCAATATGTATTAGCCCAACATTTTAGACAATAACAAAGGTAGCCCCAAACCAAAATTGACAGTCAGTAGTGGTTCTGTCAGGTCATGTGAGGGTGGGGTAAACCAGGATTGTCTGGTTCTTCTATTGTATCCCAATGTAATTATTAGGCCACAGACTGTAGACAAAGACATATTGTACCTCCTGTGCAGGTGGATTAAGAGGAAAGTCCATGCTGTACCGTTCTCCCTGCTGGCTGACAGCCAGATCTCCACTCCTGGTCTCAAACACCACTACAGAATTCTCATTTTCTAACAGACATAAAATGTACAAATAGAGTTGAATGATTCATGAGCGGCTGGCGAACTAGGTATATTCAAGTGTTAACATGTAAAAAAACAAATACAGGAGGGAATAGGTCTCTTTGTGTGTATTTAACAGTTATCCAGACAAGGTCAACACATGACTGTTTTCAGCATTAAATTAGGACTGATTTACTCTTTATGTATACTTTTTGTTTTGTATCTTACTTTTATACTTGAACAGCACTGCTGCAGAGGCAAGAGTTGCATGACCACACAGATTCACTTCATTGGTGGGTGTAAACCATCGAAGGCGGAACCTCGATCCTGTTAATCACATCACACTGTCAAAGGGATAATTTAACACTTGCGTGTTTATGTAACTTGTAAAAAAAGTCCACAATTATCTGAAACAGTTAAAAGAAAATGATTTACTTCAAATCCAGCCACCATTATCACAATGACGAAGCTAACATGTTGAAGAGTTGTATGAAGTGAACAATAACAATTAGAGGTATGACAAACAGGGAGACAACTATATGTTCTTACATGCATTCAATACACTAAAATACCAATCCTATGATAATGCCAACTTAAGTCTATTGGTACACAGCCAAAGTGCTTAACAGTAAATGTTTTTTCAAACCGTACTATTTAGCATTATAGTTTAGATTCTTAAGTGGTGTGCAAAACCACTAAATGACTGCATTCTTTACTGTCACAGCTCATTGCATTGTTCTCTAACACAACAATGCAACTCTTAGCTTTGCTTTGAACATTAACTGCTGAGAACATGCTTTTTTTCCATTTTGTGTGCACACAAGAACATGCATACCAAGCTCAGCTGAACTGTAAAGAGGTCAACAGCTTAATATGAAATGATAATGTCTGAAAACATGGTCTAAAATGTTTATCCCTTTATTGACTTTATACCCGTGTTATTTAATGTCTGTTTTCTTATCAGTTAAAGTAGAGTTTCAAAACATTCAAATGAATAGGTAGAGTCAGTGAGGTTTGTCAAGACTGGCAGAAAAAAAAAACCCATTTGTTGAGGGTTTGAAAACCTATTTCTGTGACAGCAAAGCAAAGTCAAGATGCCTTTTGTTTCATTCAACACTCATAGGTGGTTATCAACATCTTTTTTAGTAGATCAGTTATTTCTTTCCCATTTTAATAGCTTTTACAACAAACATGGGACTAAGGATTGCAAACTAACTAACTAACTAATATTTATAATAAAAAATAATGATTATGCAATTCTAATATGTTAAATCAATAACATCTTACCTGTTGTGAAATTGTCAGAGGGGTTGATCTTGGTGATGAAGGCTGTTTCTGCCAGGTTCATCTCAGTAGCTATCTTCTGATATAAGTCATCACTCAGCTCCTTAAAGACGTACAACACACGAGCACTGACCTTCATATTATTGTCATATGAAATCAACATAAACCACCGACATGCAAAAATGAGACTGCTTATATTATTTAGGCTATTTTAAAGTTAATTATAAAACGAGGTGACACACGAGAAACTGTAACTTGCCAACTCTACATAATGTGCAAGTCCGATTATCATGCATCAAACCACAAAGATCTCTAAATGCAGATCGCCTGAGTCAACACTGCACGATTATTAGGCAAAATGTATTAAACCAAAAATATCCTTACTCACGTGCAAAAGTGGACAAACAGCTGCAGGGTTACCTTTGAAAGGTAAATTGGTGAAGGCATCGACCGTAAATATTGAAATTTCCATTATTAAGTAAGCGGGTTTGACACTAAAGTGTCCACTGAAGGCGATAGAAGACTCGGACCTGCAGTTGGAGGACTTTACCCCGTCAGTCTGCGACCCCTCCCCAGGTTCGGCGTCAGCGTCAGGGTTGCCAGATATTCAACAGGAATAAGTGTACTGCCGCCACTAGGTTTCAAATGTGTTCAAATGTTTGACACTCCAAGCCATAAATACGGTGACTAGCAGTGTGATGTATTTATTATTAATAATGTTCACATAAAACGCTCGCATGGTTGGTCTTTTTTTTTAGTGTATAGGTCTACTCATGTAGTTTAGCATTTAAAATGTGATGTGCTTTATCAAACCAAATATAACAAAGTTTTCAGATTATAAAATAAATTGAAAAGCTTATGATTTAATTTCTCCACCAAATCACAAAATGACTATAATTATAAATAAACACAGCCTATGAATATGAATAGCCAATCTTTAAAGCAATGTATTTTACAGCTCCTCAAAATATGTTTATTAGACTTCAACTGTCCTCTCATAAGTGTACCTCCCAAAATAGGTAAAATATGACACAGATATAACTTTTGTTTTGTTTTTCAAATTTAAAGAAAACCAACGCGTTTTTTAATTTTTTTTATTTGTTTTATTTTCCAATTCTCGCGAGAACATACCTGCTGGACTGGTTTGCTGGAAGTGACACCTGAGGCTCGGGACAGGAGTTGGAGACGTGGGACAAGAGACGACTGTAAGCTATTTTGATCGTATTCTGACATTTCTTGTATCTGCCTGACATATTAGTAGCAGGCAGCATGTGTTATCAAACAGTGACAGCATGCGACCTTTGGGAGTTGAACCTGTTTGCCTCGTACGTTTGACCGCTGACAGTCCTACTGTTAGCCTGCTAACTGCTAATGTTATCGAGCTAGCATTAGCAGCATTAGCTAACTCAGTATGAAGGTTGTACTCTTCATCTGTAAGATCTGTGAAGTAACTTCACCAGGGGAAAGACCCCGTCTTCTTGTCGGCGTACTTTAGGAGATTTAAATGTGAGTGAAAGTTTGACAAAGGTTACGTTTGCTAAGACAACCAAAGAGGAAGTAATCACGTTTTTAACTGTAGTTGTAGCTGACACAACTTACATTAAAGAGCTCAAGTGTTTTATATTTAACACTAAGGCTTTTAATTGATCTGATTTTAAATGTAGATACTGTTTATCCTCCACCAAATGTTTATCCTCACGGGCTACATGTGTTTTTAATATTGCATATGGAAGCATTAATAGAAAGGTAGACTTTAAAAAGGCAGACCTAAAAAATAATAAAAAAGATAAGATGGACAATGCAAATATAAAGACATTATAATGCAAGTGTTTATGAGAGGTACAGGTGCAACTTCTGCAGACTGTGTTCATTCTTGAATACACGTATACAAGGGGTTACATGCAGCTCAGCTTCACTTAACACTTGACTGTCTGTGGGTGTGTCTTTATTTTTATATCAATATATGTACACAGTGATTTGATGTGTTGCTGCTGTGTGAGGGGGTGAGGATGTCTCTGAATGAAGAGGGTTATGTTGTCCGGATCAGAGGGCTACCATGGTCCTGCACACAAGAGGAGGTCGCCAGTTTCTTCTCAGGTGAGAGGACACACAGATTTCTTCATAGTTTGAATATATTGTAATTGTAAGATATGAAATATTACTTTATGCTAGAAAACGTCTACGAGTAGGCAAGGCATCCATTAAAAAAATAAAATAAAATAAATCTCAAGCATTCTTACTTATTTACAGACTGTGACATCGTTGGGAAAGTAAATGGAGTGTGTTTCACCTACTCTAAAGAAGGCCGCCCCAGTGGAGAGGCTTTTATTGAGCTGAAAACGTCAGAGGATTTCAAGAACGCCCTTTCCAAGGACCGTAAATACATGGGACACAGATACATAGAGGGTAAGAAATGGAAACCATCGTAACGGACTGACGCAACATTGAGTGGTTACCCTGTGTGGAGTGAGGATTAGGGATATAATATTACATTAACTACACAAAAGTGAAAGTGCAACCTACTCTGTAGCCCACTATTGTTGTCACCCGTGTGTTTCCCAGACTGTATATGAGCTATATATTAAAATACTGTGTGTGATTGTGACAAGTCGCTGTTTCTGTTTCTGAGTCAGTGTTCAAGTCAAACCGCAGTGAAATGGACTGGGTGCTGAAACGTAGCGGTCCTGCTGACTACGACAGCTGTAGTGGCTGCATGCTGAGACTCAGAGGCCTTCCCTTTGGCTGTAGCAAGGAGGAGATTGTTCAGTTTTTCTCAGGTATTTACATGATTGCACTTTCAGGTCTTGTCTGTGTTCTTCATTTGATGGTACTGTAAGTCTGAAGAAAAGTGTTTTAATTTTGGGAAAGGGTGATCACAAAACTTCAACTCGCGTTTTAATATTCAGAGGAACATTTTTAACTTGCTATGTAAAACAGAAACATGGGAACAAACACCAAAAGAAATACCTGATGTATGCCAGGTTAAATAAACAGTTTAGTTGGATATATATCACATAATACGCCTTGATAGGATTCATTCAAAAAAAGAAAGATCTTATAAAATAAGTTGATGACAAACACTCATCGACCCTCAACACTTAAGCCGCCTTTACGTATGCACTCCTGATAACATTTGCAAAGAATTTTGGGAGGACGGTCCCTGCTATCCTCCTGACTCACTCAAAGTGAATTATCCACATTACATCCTGCTGCGCTCATACACCAGCTCACTCAGACTTCATGTGGACAAATATTAGGCAGCTGGCAGGAGAAACTCCTCTTTTTTTGCAAGTGTAGAAGGCTCTAGTTATTTATTTATTTTAGTTTAAGGTCAAGTAGGACATCAAATAAAACACAAGAAGAATTTATATCAGACTGTAGTGTCTTAAAAAATGTTCTGGTATTTAGTTTAAACAAAAGTGTTCACTTTACATTTGCTGGCTCCTTTTTAAACGTTACCACTCCACCAGTAAATGTGTCTTTTGCTGAATTATGAAAAAAAATATGTTATCTGCACTTTAACCTTAACACTATCTCAAAAACCAAAGTGGGATCTGTTGTTCTTTCATCCTGTGAGTGTGTCGTGGTCTATAGGAAGGGAACATGTAAATTGTCCTTGTAGCATAGTCCTACTGTGTTGACTTATCTCTTATATTAGTGCTACTTAAACGCATTTATTGAAGTGATGTTTGTGCTATAGGCCCCTGTTATCATGTGACAGGATGGACCTGGTTGGTTTGTCAGACGGTAGACACATGACACTGATCTGGAGTCAGTGTTAAGCTGTTTCATTTACTGCTAATAACAGCTCATTTAGGCAGTGAACGAAATTTTGATTCTGTGAAAAAGGAAATTGTTTGTGTACATGCACATTTTAAATGACTAGCTGCTGACTCCAGGTTGTTTTATATTTCACTGTCCTAATTGGGCATCTTGCAGGTGGAAAAGGATTCCCTGAAAACCCCTTTTTAATGCAGTCTAATCAGAATACACATCCCATGTTTTTTTGCTGCCATGACATGTACTAATGCTGAAAGCTACAGTGATTCAGTGGGTGTTGTTCTATTTATTCTTTACATCTATGAGTCTACCTACCGACCTATGTATTTATGTGTGCTTGGGTTGAAGGGTTGAGAATCGTGCCAAATGGGATTACTCTGCCAGTGGACTACCAGGGGAGGAGCACAGGGGAAGCCTTCGTGCAGTTTGCCTCAAAGGAGATAGCAGAAAAGGCTCTGGGGAAACACAAGGAAAGAATAGGGCACAGGTGGGACAGACGGGAAGAGGACGGGCTGGACTGGGTTTGGCTTCTATTGTAGTATTTAATGGGTGGTCTTGTTAGAGTCATTATGGTTTTAATTGGGTGGTGATGTGAAGGTTAAATGAAAAGCATGGGCTGGTTTGCACCAATAATTATGGTAAAACGTTTATGAAGCGGGTCAATTTAATGGGTGGGTCATGTAACATTTGTTAAATGCTAATGGGATGACTTTAATGTATTTACATAAACGTTGACATCTTGACTTGTGGGTTGAAAAGGGATGTGTGAAGCTAAAGACGGTGTGAGTAACTGTTTTAATGTATGCCATCCTTGTCCTGGGAGCTCTATTTAATTGTTAGAGCATCATTTGGCACTTTCTTTCCTATTTTTTACTGATTTTATAATTAATTGATAATTTTCTATGAAACAGGGTATAAGTGAAGAGGTGTAGCTCATGACGTACTAGTTCTATCTGTTAAATCAGAAATGTAGGGTCTAAAAATGATTTTCTTTTTCTTTTCTGTCAGTAACAAAAGGAGAGATTGGTGTAGACATTGTTTAATACAACCCTAAGGCCAGCTAATGATGAGATTCTGTTGAGGTTGTTCAGTATCTAGACACTCAACTTCATGTTAAGAAACCCTGTTTAGATACTAGACACAATTCCTATTTATATATGTAAACCAAACTCAGCCATTTCTACACCTTAACTCTCTACTCCGTCACCTTCCACCCACTGGGCATCTCATATTTCAGGTATATAGAGATTTTTAAGAGCAGTCGTAATGAGATCAGAGCCTACTACGAGCTGCCCCGGCGTGGGATGGGAGCCCAGAGACCAGGCCCGTATGATAGACCCATGATGACAGGCCCCAGGGGAGGCTTTTTCGGGGCGGGGTCTGGCCGTGGTGGGGCTCTGATGGACACAATGAGGAGCGGAGGCAGCTATGGAGGAGGTAAGCTCGGTTCTTTTTTTAGATCCATCAGGTGCCTGTATGTGTTGAGGTCGATGGTGAAAAAGGCTTCAATAAAACATTTATTTTCTAGCATCTTAAACCTCTCACTTGTTTACAGAGTTTGCCTAAATGCGTATTTCTTTCGGATAGAATGGATGTACTTTGGATGTTTCATATTGGTTTCTTAAAAAAAAACAAAAAAAAAAAAACAGGCCATGTGAGATATTAAACGAGTAAGTGAATTCAAAAACATTCTGTTGGCTGTGTAAAAAACCACACAGGCGTCATCTAGATTTTTATTTTTATTTTTTTAATTACTGAATTCCACCTCCTGTTGAAGAGTTTTTCAGTCCTGTTTCTTTGTTTGGAGCAGTCTGTGAGCAGTCTGCTCAGACTGTTTTGTTCTGTTGTCTCTGTAGGTTATGGTGGCTTTGACGGCTACAATGGTTTCAACAACTACTGTTTTGGAAACGGTATGTTCGATGAGCGAGTGAGAGGAGAACGAGGAGGACGAGGTAAAGTCCAATAATGATTTACTCTCTAACCTTTGATTAAGTCTGGGCTGAGTTAATGTTTGAAAGCCTCTGTTTAGTCCCAGTGAAGCAGTTTAGCAACATCCCAGCTGACGAGGCTGAACATTTTGTTTACATTGAACAGTTTCCTTTTTAAATTCATCATCTAAACGTTTGAAGTTTTATTTTGTTGCTTTTAGTTCAAATTAGATTATTTTAAAACGTTGAACAAACTTCTTCAAGGAGGCTTGAAGAACATTTTTCTCACACTTGAGTTTTTTTTTTGTGTGTTTTTCTTCTCTCCTCTTTGTGACTAAATGAGATGATCTGTCGTCGTGTTTGTGCTCAGGGATGGCCGGCCAAGGTTACAGTGGTCAAGCTGATAGTTGTTCAGGGTTCCATGGCGGCCATTTTGTCCATATGAGAGGGTTACCTTTCCGTGCCACAGAGGGAGACGTTGCTAAAGTAAGAACTCTCGCACACATAAACACACACAATGACTCCACCTTCTATTATTTTACCTTGTAAAACAAAGGGCCTGTCTTCAGGATAACTGCAGGTGATGTCTAAAAATAATTAATTTTTGTCATTTTCTCAAAGAAGATGTCAAGAGGTACTAAAACAGATTTGAATATTTCAAGCTGTTTATAAGTAACTGATTGCTTGCTGCCAGGAGACATTCCTCACTTACAATGAATGATAATTCAAGTTATACAGTAAATTGTGATGCAGGAAGCTGTGTGTCATTTAGCTTGTCACTTGTGCTGTCTGCAGTAGAAAGGAACGTATCAGTCCATGATGGCCAAGCACTGATTTTAGCAAAAACTGGAACGAACTTGGAATCATTTTCTCATTAAAAACAGAAACGTACTGCAGAAAAGTGCTGAAAACAATCGAGTCTTGTTGGTGTGAGTGAGAAAAACGTATAAATTGTTTATACAGCTATCAGACTTGATGAAACCTTCACTAAGTGTGCCTGTGGATTCAGAATAGAACCACATTAAGATAGATCCAAGTTGTCCCTGTGCTCCTTTTCATGTTTCTGTTGTGTTCACATCGAGCGTGTCAGTCAGGTTGAAGGTTGTAAAACGTTGTGATAGCTTGAAATAGTCTGCCCCTTGGTGTGTGTTACCCAGTGCTGAATGGTTTGATCTCTTTGTGCAGTTCTTCTCTCCTTTGAATCCACTGAGGGTCCACATCGACGTGGCTCCTAACGGCAAGTCGACAGGAGAAGCGGATGTGGAATTTCGTTCCCACGAAGACGCCGTGGTCGCCATGTCCAAAGACAAGAACCACATGCGTATGTACTCAGTTTTCTATCCTGGTGTTTTGTGTGTGACAACACTTTGTCAAGCCATTAACATTTAGTGGAAGGAACAAGAACACTTTGAATTTTATAACAGAGAGGCGAGGTTTAGTGATGTATAGAAGCAGAATATTTACATGCTCTCAGATGAGCAGTCAGGTGATTATTAGAACAAACTAAACCTTCTCAGAAGTAGTTTGATCAAGAAATACTCTCCTTAAAGAGAATCAGAAAAATGGAGTATTCTCATCATATTGATTAAAATATTTGCATTGTACTTGGAGAAAACATGGAAACGTCTAAATCACTTGTTTTATTAAACAGCAGAAGAGTGAAAGTTAAAATGACTAATATATTCTTTCTCCACAGAGCACCGCTATATTGAGTTGTTTCTAAACTCGACAGCCAGCGGGGCTGCTGAAATGAGTATGTTGTCTTTCCCTTTCATTATAAAGAAATTTGTTTTGACAAATAAATAAATTGTTTGTTTTGTAATGTGTATAAAAAGACTGACGTTACAATTTAAAAAAACGTTCTTTCAACACTTACATGCCTTTTTTTTTTTTTTTTTAATTTCAGGTCGCAGTGGTGGTGGTTACTACGGTAACTCAAGTGGGGGTGGAGGCTCACGGAGCAGTGGACTGCGAGGTGCATACTGATGATGTCATCCCACTCCTCCAAATAATCCTGATGTGTTTCTTGTGTGTCTTTAGGCCGTTTGAATTCAGTTTGTTAAGCAGGCGATCTGATCTGAAGTCAGTCATTGTTGTGTGAGAGTCTTTTAAAAATAACTATCATTTAAAAACTGCACTTCAACTCCAGATATATCAACGAGCACTATTAATACACATGATGGACACCACAACTGTTGTGCCGAACATGACGGATGGATCATCTGGGAGATTCCTCGTTCATCATGTTTAAAAAAAAAAAAAGTTCTAACTCAGTTAGAATTATTGATTGATTGAGGGAAATCAAATGTTGATTTTTAGGGTTTTGAATAGTTTGAACTGAATGCGTTCTTTTTCAGTGACTTTGATGGGATGCACTTTAAATAGTTGAGGCGAATGATGCTCATCTGGAGGCACAGCACAAAGAAGCAAAGTCCAACACAGTCATGTGTAATGTCTGTGGACGAGAGGAAAGCTTGATTTAGAAATGTATTTAGTTTATTCAAGTGATGTTTCAGAAGAACTTGTGTTAAGCACCGATACAAACTGGGTTTCATTTTCTCTTTCCTGCTTTGAACAGTTTGATACATGTGAGCCAGTGTTTTTTTTTTTTTTTATGAATGTTTTCACAGTTCATGACAAAACAAAGAATTGTACTCTCAAAGAGTGGAAATAAAATCAATTCTCTATATTTGAGCTGTAACATGGCTTATGCAGCTGTTGTACATTTTGCTGAATAAATTTTATATTTAATTCTCTTTGTGTCTCTGATTTTAGACGTACGTTCGTGTCATGAATCTAAACCGTCTGGAACAAGAGCTGACATAGCGACAACAGTAAATGTCAAATTAAAACATGAAAGAGTTTTTTCTGTCCACTTGATTTAATCAGAAACTACACAGCTGAGGCAACATTTTGTTGGCAATAGTTGAACCTTTAAACTGGCAGGTTTAATTAAACCAAAGGGCCACAGTGACGATCAACATGGTGTATTTACCACAATTAACACTGTACACGTCCCGATGAAGGCTGGGAGCTTCAGAAGAGTGACGCTGTACAAAAACATTCAGGCCTGAGTGCAGTTTAACATTTTCTTTAGTACTCAGTGCTGATATGCTTTATTCGTGCTTTTTAAATATTAGAAACAGGAAAGTGAACCCAGGACTGTCCCGTCTCTCTGTGGGAATGAATACTTCCAGTTCTTAAAAAAGGTTCAGGTTGTAAACATTGTTCTTACGTACAAAACGAGTGTGCAGCGGAACTCGCATCATTACCCTTCAATGAAGAAGGTGCACTTATCAGTCATCAGCATTAGTTCGACATAAAGACAATACTCGTCTTTACTTGATTTAAAAAAACGTTTTACATCTCCCCTCACAGGAATGGAGCAGCAGTAAAATGTGATTCTTCTATTATGTCTTCTAAAAGTCAAAGTTCATCAAGTTCCTGGACTTTTTTAAGAAGAAAAAAAAATCATGTGCATGAAACAAAAATATAAATATACTTAACTACACCTAGGGCAACATAGGATGGATTACACTTTGTGGTGTTTTTCTCAGAAGTGTCAAAGTAAAAGTCTGTTCTTAACAGTCAGTGAAGTGGTCCTGCTGTGAGAAAGCTGCAAGTGGTTCATCAACAGAAGAGCTACCACAGATGAAAACATCGGAGGCTCTTCTTGGTCTTTCAGGCAGCATGAACTGCATCAGTGTCTTAATGAGAAAAGTGAAATGTACCTTTAGTCTAAACTACTCCTTTGGCTAGTAGAAGCCTCTCTGTAGAAATGTAGTGCTTATTTTGGCAACAGGAGAAGCACATGTAGGTAATCACTGTTGCCTTTACACAGGCACAAACGGCATCAACACTTGCAAAAACACTGAAGATCTTCAGTTTCTCCTAAAAGGGGAACTTGTCTCGTCTGGTGCATCAGCAAAGCGAATCTGCTCCTAGCATGAGTTTGCAGAGAAGTTTCATTTCACCTTGAACACTGAGAAGCACATACGCGACCATCAGGCTTTTTTTAGTCTGTCAGTGCAGAAGATGGCAGCTTACAAAACGTTCCTATGAGGTTCAGGGTAAACAAATTACAGCTATGACAGCATAAAAAAAAAATACAAATGTCTCTAACTCTTTCACTGAGCAGTAATATATCCAATGTATATTTCAGTCTAGCAGGTAGTGGTATTGACTTTTTTTTTTGTGCCTGTGTAAATGCTGTCTTTGTGTTCACTGGCGGGTGTAGTAACATTAACAAGGCCACAGTACTGAATGGATGAATTATATAACCTCTTCTGTTTATCTTCCTGTACACAGTTTGATTCATTGTGTCAGAAAAACACTGAGTAGCTGAACTTCACAGGGGGATTTATCAAAACATTCCCCTCTGTCCCCCACTGTCTATACACACTGAGGGTCCCCTACATCCTTAAGATAGGCTGTATGGAATCAGTACGTTGTATAACTTCATACATAAGCTTTATGTATTCATCTTAATATGCAGACTGAACCCTAACAGTCAGACCCTAGGAGGTACAACGTGTTTGACTCAATGTGAAAACCAACTTTCATTACCACACGAACAGTCCAGCTGTTTGCTCCTCACCGCTCAATGTTCGCAGGAATGTAGAAATAACGTCGATTGTATCTGAAATTCGGGGTACATATTTAACTTGGGGTTGATATTGTAGATGTATTTGTGTCCATTGCAATCCTTAGATGATCCACTGTGCAAGTCTCTTTCCACCAAGACCATGGTTATTCATATTTACTGTAAATAAATGGTGTCTTCTGCTTCATCAGAAGTTTGATTGCCAGCAGTAGTGATTGCTTACGATTATGCAAAGCTCACGTCAGAGTAAACTAACAGTGTCCTCACATTCGAAACTAGGAAGTAGAATGAAACAATGAGGTCAGAATGAGGCAGAAGTTCCTCATAGTTTGCCTGTGCGGGAAAAAACTTCGCCAAGTGTACTACATTTGAATTTACATGGTCTGCCTCTAGCAGCAAAACACTTTGTCAAGATAAGTTGCAACGTGGATCTTGCAAAGGACTGAAGGGATTTTTTTTGAGTCTGGTCTCAGATTGTTTGAGGCAGTCAGTTACAGCAGTGTGACACTCCTTCATGCTGGATTGGAGGAACATCTCTGGAGGAGGAGGGCGTGGCAGGTGTCACAGACTCGGACTGGTTTGGGCGAGGCTGGGAGAGGGAGCTCATTGTCTGAGCAGCTGTTACAGAAAATCTCCCCGCAGTTCCTACAGTGGTGCTGTAGAGAGAGACAGAGAGGCTTAAACTTAACTACAATTGCTTTTGCTCAGCTTTTACATTGTCAATCAGTCTTTATTTGTGACAAACTTCCTCAGAACCATTTTTTTCCCCCATCTCTACATGTTCTGACCTTTCGTCTTGAGATGGAGAACTCCTTCTCACAGAGCTTGCAGTGGCTTGCCTCCTTGTCCTTTAACCAAACCTGACCCCCCTGAAACAACATCACACCCTAACTTTACATTTTAGACTCCACAAAACAGACATACAGGATTTTATTTGTGTTCTTGATCCTTGTCTAGAGGACGCTTAACCTCTAGGTTTTTTTGCATCTCTGTAACTCACTGTCACGTTACCTGAAGAGCTTTGTTTGCTTCTTTGATGTCCTCAATCTTCAGTTTGGATCTTATGACAAAACAATAAGACAGAGCTCAGTGAGGGGGAACAAATCAAATCTACCACCACAGACCATCAATCAATCGTTTCCCTTTGAGTCAGAATAACGTTGAACACATGATTTAGTGTTTGGGTTTCATGGAGTCGGGTTATGTGCTTTATGATGTATCTGAATCAAACATGTCCAGAGACCCTATGACAACACTTCCAAGGTCCGTGATTCTAAGATAATACATTTATGAAAAAACAACTCTACTTAGCATGTTTTGTTTAAAGACTTTTCATCTTTCCAAAAAACAGGTCGGGCAGTGACAGTTAAACTAAGTGCAGTTCGGGGGAAGACATTTTGAGCTAAAGCGCACATACTCGCTTAGTTTGGAGCCAAGTTCCTCGAGTGCTTGTTCTTGGTCCTCACAGATCGATTTCAGCTGAATGTTTTCATCTTGCAGGCGATGGAACTCCTAATAAAAAGACGAGGTTAAAAACAAAACACAAAGAACAGAAAAACCGCATTTAGATCGAATTAGACCTCAGCGTGAACAGACTCAAATAAATAGATGTATTTGATGTCATTTGCCTCGTCCCTCCAACCTTTTTCAGTCCGTTGATCTGCAGCGCCTCTGTGCTCAGCTGAGACACCGTGTCTCTCTCTCTTTCCAGATCATTTTGTAATGTCTGCCTCCACTCCCTCTCTATCTTTAGGTCTGTCTCCAGCTGCTGGCTACAGATATGCACATACAATAACCAGCAACACAAACAAAGGAATCACACAGAGACAGAGAAAAGGGATAAAATGAGCAAGAGAGTGAAGGACTACTGTAATAAACACAGTTCAAACACTTTACAGCTGCTCAACATGAAGTGTTCATGTTAGTGTGAGCACAGATCTGGCAGTCAGTCTGTGTGGGGATGCTTTTTTGGGGTTTTTTTTGCTTACAGTTGCCGCTCTCTGTGTTCGATCTGCCGCTGCAGGCTGTCCGCCTTGTTGGCGAAGTCCAACTTGAAGCGTCTGGTTCCCTCCTCTGCCGAGCCGCGGTGCCTCTCTGCCTCCTGTAATCTGCACCATTATAACCAGGGACAAACTCAGGACCATGGAGAGAAAAAACTGGGGGGGAGAGTGGGTGACGGAGGGAGAGTGTGAAAAGAACAGAGGAGGATGGATTGATGTCTAAATGGGAGGGATGTTTCTGTTTGTGGACATGGAGGATTGAAGACTGGGGATAAATAAAGGATAGCACAAGAGAGTAAAACTTAAAAGAGAGGGGAGATCGAAACACAATCGGAACTAATACAAGCAGGTAATGACTTTAAATAAATGTGATGATGAAACAATGAAGGTAACAACTGCCTTAAAGACGCAGAATGACAAGAAAAACACGGTGCCGTACATACTTATATCATTCTGAATTTGAAAAGTATGGAAATGGTAATGATTCATCCAGTAGGCTGCAGGCAGGAAACTTTAGCTACAGCACATATCTGGACGTCAGGAATTATGACTCTGTTAAGTCATGCAATAAAAAGTCCCCTTGGACTCTGAACACTGCAACAAACTCACGCCACACCCAACCATCTCAAAACATCTACCTTTATTGATCACGGTGGTAAAAGACAGTAGTTGTGAGGTTCTAACAGCTTCACTGAGAGTTTCTTCTTCTACAAACTGAGAGGAGTGACAGTACTATGAGCTTGGATTTAGGATGAGTGCAATGGCTGCCTCCTTATCATCTATAACAAGAGTCAACAAAAGATGAGACGTTACACATTCAAATTCCCATGACAGAAGCTCCAGAGGTTTACATCTGTGTGACTACAGTTCTTTACGCTTGGTTTGGCTGCGTCTGATCTTCAGGAACGAAGCGTGCGAGATAAACTGAGGCTGCTGGTCCCGAAGAGATGTTTTTATTGACTTCAACTTGACTCAACAGTAATTCTTTTAGCTTATGTGAATCTCCAGGAGGATGAAGAGCAAGAAGGATGAGGGCTGTTTCTGGAAACCCCCCCCCTTTTTTTGTTTTTGTTTTACAGTACAGACTATTGCATGTAACCTCCTCCTCTAGTATTGTGTCTACAGCATCTTTACTACTGTTTGCTAACAATTTCACAAATTCATGTTGATGACATAAAGGATGAAATGTTTACAATCTCTTTGAACAAAAGCCTGATTTCTAATGCAACAAGTTTCATCACAGCCAGCCAGAAGCAGGTCAGGAAGTGCATCACATGCAGAGAAAAACTGGCAACACATTTAAAGCCTGAGGACTGCACAAGCAAACTCCTCTCTGACTGATCGTGTGCAGTGAGGGGCTGACAGTGGGCAATCAGGCAGGGAAAGCTAGTCTGCTAGTCTCATGTTCCTGCACGTACTTTAGACATAAAGCAAATCCTCCATGGACAGAATTGATCATTTTATTATAATTGCCCTATTTTGACAAGCACTCTTAGACTTTCAAAAGTCATTCGACCTTTGAAACGACTCAGAAGCGTTGTAAGGGAAACTCTTACAAGTTTAGAGTGCACCGTCTTACATTTTATGCACTTTTAGTGACTTTAGTGATTGCAAAATAAATGTATTTGCTCCTTGATTATTTTAGGGGCTGTTGCGATCATCTTGGTCAAAGTCACAGATTTACACAAGGAGAAATCTTGCTATTTAAAAAATAAATAAATGAATAAAAAAAGTTAAGCATTTAACCCAATAAAGTTTGTCCCTGTGTTCACATGTTGAATTTAAACTTACCTTTAAAAAAGGCTTCACTATAATCTCATGTTCTCATGTTGAACAATAACAAATACCCAATGATTACACCCTAAACAGTCAACTATATTACTGTCAGTGTTAGAGCATATAAACTGACGACTTGACACAGGTAGAGTAGTGGTAGTATATATATAGGAACGGGTGTGTGCATCATCAGCATGTGAAGAAATGATTCTCTGGTTAGGTCAAAATGTGTTTGTTTTTTTTCACTATCGATTAAAGTCAACTGATGTAATATATTTCTCTGAGCAGCAAATCAAAATGTTGACAGTAAACATGTCTTTGTTTTCCAGCAGCAGGTCTGTGGAGGGTTTAACTGAAGATCTTAAAACATGTTGGAGTGCTCTCTGTAAATGACAGCACTCTGCTGATGATGATCATGTCTCAGTCACTAAACCCTGCGTTGAAGTTTCACCTGATTCTCTGGCTGCTCTCTCACCTACAGTTTGAATATTGTGTGCAAACAAAAACAGGAATGTTCCTTTAAGTTAAGTCCGTTTATTTGTAAGGTCTTTAGTAATCGCGTGTCTGCTTGTGTGCGCGCGCGTTC
This sequence comes from Symphodus melops, assembly GCF_947650265.1. Taxonomy (NCBI): domain Eukaryota; kingdom Metazoa; phylum Chordata; class Actinopteri; order Labriformes; family Labridae; genus Symphodus; species Symphodus melops. Next base: position 17,974,241 of record NC_136693.1, on the reverse strand, counting down.
GTCCTCAGAAGGAGATGTCCTTGACTAGCTTGTACTGGTGCTCTGTGTCTGTGCTGGCACACTTAACAAATGACATAGCAAGCGTTCTGGTCTGACTGAGCAAATCCTTATCACTGCAAAGGGAGGGCAGGGGGAAACCAAGGGGGAGTGACGAAACGAGGAGGTTTCAAGGGGGAAATGAAGAATGGATGATTGGATGGATGGTAAAAAAGAGACGAACATGAGGGAGGAAAGAAAGGAAGGAAGAAAGGATGTCAATACATCAGCAATCTAGGGTGTTCCTGGTTACACTGAACTCCTACAGTGAATTTTAACATCACAAGCACAGCAGTAAGAATAAGTAAAAGGCATGAAGTCACAGAAATCTGCTCTCAGGCTCCCACTGTAATCAGATTTCTTCAGTCTGGGTTTTATTTCCCTCGACAGTTAAAGTATGAGTGATGAGAAGAGATGAGAGGAAGCAGGAAGAATAACGTGGACAGAAGTATGAGTAAATCTGGAGCAGATAAAAAGGTGGTATTTTAAGAGGCAGCGTGTGCAAAGGACCAGACTACAAAACACAACATTTAACCGAAAGTTTTCTGCAGTTTTTGACCACTTTGATTTGCGACTACAACAACACAACAACTTCCACTTAAACAAGTGTAACCAAAGGTCTAAGTTCTACCACTCTAAACAAAACCTTCAAAGCAGGGGGAAAAAAACAACAACTTACACAACCAATCACAAATAGGATGGGAAATATAAACCAATGGAAGAGGGGAGGGGAGGAAGATGAACCATGTTGGCTTGTAAACAATGAGGCGAGGAGGGATCATAAAGCATCACTTCACCAGAAGATTTCATCATGCCTGATGCAGATTTGGAACATAGACGTGAAGAGAATTACTAACATAGCATGCATGAAAATATCTTGAAATATTTATTACAAGTGAGAAGTTAGGATGCAGAATTTCCCCATGGAAAATGTTGGACAACACCTGATGTGTCTCAACTTGTTTTAATCAACCCTGTTGATATGTGGTGGCCTAAACATAAGCGTGAATTATATATCATGCTAATTGTTTTTATTTTATTATTTTGCTCTGAGTTAAAGGCAGGATTGGTCATTTTCTCCAGACACACTTTTTAAGATTTGGGTTGAAATTGTCTTAAAGTCCTGACAGACATTCATAATTCATCTGTAGCAGTTGTAAGCCTGTAAAAACTTCGACCATTATCTGCCACAAGGTACCAATCGTTGTCCCTGCTCCTTCTCTACCTCATGCATGCACTCAAAGCATGAGCTGAGGTCCACTTCTGGACCACAGAGGGGAGGGGGAGGGTGCAGACAAAGCACTGAGTTTTTGAAAATGACCAACCCTGCCTTTAGCCTCGTGTCGCAGAAATGCTTTCAAGTTCAACATGAATCACTGCGCTTCTATTTGATCAGGGAAAGGATAAGATTGAGCTATTTTAAATTCTTATAAAACATCAAAGGTCAGGATTGCTGCGTGGGTCCTCGATCAAGCTGAACTGCAAACAGGGGCTCTTAGGGGTTTCACGTTGAAACGCGTCGGTCTGCCACACGTTTTAGATTTTACCTGTAGCTATGAGTCAATAAAGACGTTTTAACTTTTGTAATAGAACAGAGTGCCTTGGATACTTTTCTGTGAGTTTGTCTACTTTACTCTTCAGAGGACTTATTTCACTGAAGTGATCAAACATGTACGTTCAGTGTTGAGGTAGCCATCGAAAAAACAGATCACAAAAGACAGGCTTCTACCAACTGTTTAAAGAAACCAATCAATATGAATAGAAGATGCCATCGCAGACAAAAACACAATAATATTATTTTAATTTGGATTGTTGGATGATGATAATCATGTCCTTTATTTTCCAAGTTTACTCCAGGTCACGTCTGCGCAGCTTCAAATTACACCCTGCAAAAGTCTAAATTCATATGTTACTAGTTCTCTGTTGGAGAGGTGAGAACTCAGAAAGGTTTCAAGACTGATCTAAGCTGAGCTGGCTCAACACTGCGCATCGATTCTAGGTAGGAGGGTGAAGGGGGAGAGAGCGTTCTCCGATGTTTAGAATTCAAACTGCAGAACCCGTTTTAAACTCTTCGTGTCAAAGTTTCATTTTGCTTCTTTAACAAGGGCACTTCTGTAAGTCGTTGAACTAGAAAGGAGCCTTTTGTGTAGATTGAAAGAGGGGCTGAGGAGGAACATAGAAAAAGGGATTTTCCAGTTTATGTCCGTGTGTGCCTTTCACAGGCGGTGTATCTCACCTCTGCTCCAGCTGCTTCATGGTGGCAGTGATCTGATTGGTCTTCTCCTCCAGACGAGTGATCACATTGTTCTTCTTCTTCATCTCCTCATCCGATGACTAGCAAAGGAGAACGAATGGCTGTGATAAATCCGAATAATCTACACAGAGTATGTAGTGTATGTGCGTGTTTGTACCTGCATCTTCTGGTACATCTCTACGTTGATAGCTTTGACTTCATCCAGTTGGTGTCTCAGTCCGATCAGTGTGTCCTGTTGATGTAACGCAAACATTTCCATTCGGCTCTCATACTCAAACCATCATGTGACAGATTCTAGTATTATAGTCTTGTTAGTCACATTTAAAGCTAAATCCCATCAAGGAGCTCAAACATATTTAAAACATACTGTAATGATGCAGCGTTTGGGTGTCATACGCTGCATACAGCCGATCCCCTGATGTTTTTATGTAATGTCCCCAGCAGCCTTCACACAAGCTGCCTTGATGCTGCTTCTCACAGCTTAGCTCCAAAAGTCGGCTGCTAGTGTTTAAGCAGCAGTGTTCACACATTCGTGCAGAGGGGCCGATCACTGGCAGGGCTGCCACAGTGACGGGCAGAAGTGGGCAAGGTATTACTGCTGCATGTGAGCATGAACAGACTGGTGCTTTATTAGAATGTGAGAATCATCACATGCTCCCTCACTGTGATGGTCATACATTTCAAGAGCAAACACATCATTTATGTATACATTTAAATATTCTCCTTTTCCAACAATGTTTCCACCAAACCTTACTGCAGTCATTTTAAAATCATATATAATAATTTACAATGATTTATAAGCGTTAATGATTAAAGAATATATTTTAGCACTAACCTGTTTTTCATGAATATCTTTCTCCAGTAGTTTCATAGCCAGCTCCATTTCCTGTTTCATGGACACCTGGACCACCAACTCATTCTCCACGTCCTTAACAAAAAAAAGACAATACATGATTTGGATGTTTATGACCTGTTACTATGATGTCATCACGTGTATGAGTAAGCATATTGATTCACACACAAACAGCGTCGGTCCGACCTGTCGGAGCTGACACTCCTCCTTCAGTTGCCTTTGGGCCTCATTGTACATCTCATCCAAACCCTGACGAGACTGTCTGTATGTGTCTCTCTCCACAGACACGTCACCTTGGGTCACCTGGATACATCCCAACAATAAGAAGACCTGTCATGCATACGCTTTATCAGCCCGAGCTCAAAGTAACTGTTGAAAACAAATGTTTTCTGTCTGTGTACCTCTAACTGTTGTTGTGTCTTCATCTGGATGAGGCTGTTTTCACTCCTCAGCTGCTGGTTCTCCTCCTGTAGTTTGATGATGTTGTTCTTGGCTATGGCTAACTGCCAAACACAACAAAAAAAAAAAAAAAAAACCCAGAATCAACGATTGATAATATGAAAGGTTTATATGAAGGTATTTGTATATTTCTGTGAAACACACCATGCAAGAGCATCAATATTGAATTATAAAGGCACATAGCTGGTGATGTAGAGATTCTTATGAAATTCTCAGGTTAATGTGATGACTTTTAACATCTCAATGTCGCAAACCTAATGTACAGATGTTATGAGTTTGAGTCTCACCTCCTCAATGAGCTTAGAGTTAGACTTCTCTAAAGAGTCCACTCTACCTTGAAGACCATGAACTGTGGAGCTAATCACACAGAGACAAAAAAAACAACAACTTATCATCATGGTACATGTTATAGGTTTGTTTACAACAACGGATTCAAGAACTAGCTTGTTTTAAGCTATCCTAGCTGCATTCTCTACATCTGTGCTGCCATTTAAATCACAGAGAATCACCAGAATTATTAAAATAGTTTGTGAGGAATGGAAATTTAAAAGAGGAAATGTGACACACTGTCTGTGTTTTTGTGAATCTGTCTGTGGGGACAGACATGCACTTCTAAAACAACATATTGTTTTTATTGTGTTAATATTTTTTATTTGACTTTAGTACCTGCAAATAAAGTTATTATTATTATTAATAAACTCACTGAACACTGGACCTATTTCATGTGTAATGACACGTTCAGCCTTTTGTTAGGTGCATCATGGCACTCCTTAAACGTCAGACAATCAACAGATATCAATTGATTGAGTGCTAGAAATATATGAACTTATCAGAGAGTAAAAGTACCACAACACTGTCATAACTGGAAGTCATATATTCACACAAGTCTATTTCAATAACCAAAAAAAACAAACATCTTACTTAAGTTGCCGGTTCAGCTCCTCCACATAGTTCTTCTGATCCAAGATGGATGCTATCTGGCTATTCCTGTAGCCATGGAAACAGTCATATAACAAGTTCTACGTGAGATTGGGAGGCCTCAGACAACCAGTGGATTAACTAACATGGATGGACAATAAAAGATCTTACCTCTCTTCACTCCTGTAATCATCGATGTCATTCTTCAAGTACATGGAGAAATCAATTACCCCAACCTGAAACAAAAAATAAACTAATGAAGCTGAAATGTCTCTAAAGAGGAAACGTGCTTGAAATAAACATTTCCACAAAAACACAGTGTTTTCATTTCTTTTATCATCTTAGCTTCAAGGGTGGAAGCAGACTTTACTGAGGTTACTCAGTAAAGTACCTCAGCCACACAGAGTCAGGTGTGAGAGCAGTCTGTTTGAGTTAGAATAAAACTGTGTTTGCAGTGTGGAAAAAGTCTCTGCCCATTGAGTTAATATATGACACTAGTGTCTGCTCTCTAACTGCTTAAAGCAGAGACAAAGTGACCAAACAACAATCCAGTCTTGTCTGCATTTTTTCTTCCTCATACTAGAGTCGGTTTCTTTTCAATGGACTTGTGGCCACAGGAAGTAGATGTATATCTTTCATTGTTGAAGAGTGTGTACAAATTACTTATCTTATTAGTATTATGTATTTGGAAGATGTGATCCAATCAAAGTGGGAAAAAAAACATTGGAAAATGTTGTCATGCCAACTCATGTCATAGTTAATCCATATGAAGCTATATTTAAAGAGCAGATGTCCTTATTTTCATGTGTCTGGGTGACAAACAGTAACAGAGCAGTGCTCACCTGAGAGTCCAGGTCCTCGCCTTTGACACACAGATTAGCATCGATCACGTTCAGACCGACCAGCAGTCCTACGATTACTGCTCCCTCCTCTTCCAGCATCAGCGCTGAATTCTCATAGAAATCACTGTAGAGGAGACACAAGAGGAGCTCGACTACTGAAGGGATCAGCTTTAGTTGGCTCTGTAATGTCGTTGTTCTGAGTGTGAAGTATAAGTGGAGTAAGTACAAGGTTTCCCTTGATTACATGAAACTATGAAACTTTAAACATGAGTTACATTATTGGGTTTGTTGCGGGGTTGTGTTCTGTGTGTGTGTGTGTGTGTGTGTGTCACCATGTGTATAAACAACATGTGTGTGTGTGTGTGTGTGTGTGCGTGCGTGCGTGCGTGTGTGTGTGTGTACCTTAGCAGGTCTTTTCTGGTGATGAGAAGTCGAAGGTAGTCAGCGAGCCGTTTCTGCATTAGAGCGAGACGCAACCAAGCTCTGGCCCTGCCTAAAGGAGTCCTGACACACACACACACACACACACACACACACACACACACACACACACACACACACACACACACACACACACACACACACACACACACACACACACACACACACACACACACACACACACACACACACACACACACACACACACACACACACACACACACACGATGAGATTGCATGCTTGGGAGGTTTTTGAAAGTTTTTCAGATCTCTGATAATAAACAGAGTGATCTTCAGCTTCTTCTTTTGTTGAAGTTCCTGAAATGTTCGGTGTTCCTGCTGTTTGTTTCAGTTAACAAATAAATAACTGTTCCTTTTTTCAAGACTCTGATCTATCTACAGTAACTTTAACATGTTTCATTTCACCTCTGTGTGCATTTCAGAAACTCTAACTGCACTGAAAAAACGTTCTTAATGCAGCATCTGATTCTGAAGAGAACAAATAACTTCACTGTGTGTACTGAGAACACTGCTCTGCTACATGTCTGTTAGTCTGAGTCAGCACAACCAGAGGAAACACACTCTGTTCTCCCTCTGAAACAGCACAACTGTTTCCTATGTTGCTGGATCAGACAAGACCTGAATATTATTCACTCTTGATTCCCCTTTGGAAGTGTGCTGCTGTGCAGTGACTAAATAACGGAATAGCATGAAAAGTTCAAATATGATCACTCCCACAGAGAACGATCAACACTCATCCTGTATGTGTTCCTCTAAACTTTAGTAAGTTACGATGAAACACAACTGCTTGTTGTCCCACTGAGGTGGGAATCACACAAAACAATATGGTACAATAGAATACAAAACGTGGCGTTCAGCAACGATTATGTCCCAATCCAGCGATTCTTCTGTGACTGATATGTTGCATGTGTAGAATTGATGTATTCCTGCATGTGTCAGATTCATCTCTTATCACGCTAACCATTCGACATCCTTTTACTTTTGCCTGATACAAACTTAGTGTCGTCTCCTTCCTCATCTTTCATCCTGCTGTCCTGCAGTTTTCTTTCTTATACTGATATTTGACACAGTGATTAGATAATAGTATCACAAGAGTCAGGGCGAGGATATATGGCTGTATTGATATTTTGTCCAAACCAGAATAGGTTAACTTTATTTAAAAAAAAAAAAAAAAAAAAGGGTTTTATTAAACTGGCGAATTAAACAGTTTGAACACAGTCCTGCGTACCACCTGTCTGTTATAGAAGTAACAAAGAAAGTCCAAAGAAAAGTAGGATGTGGAGAAAATGTGACAAGACAGAAGTGAGAGCACAGTAAAAGAAAAGTGAAGTGAAAGTACATCACTCAGGTACTAAACCGCTCTGGCTCACGTCACATGCTCATGTTAAAGATACAAACATGTCAGTGTACGTGGTTCATGTTGGTGTGTGTTCATAAATGTGCTCCTCACTTTAGTCCGGGCAGGTCTCGTACAGAGGCGGAGATCTCCGCTGCTTCAGGACACAGTTTCTCCACCAGCTCCAGAGGACCCCACAGAGACTTGTTAAAGCCCAGAAAGGACTTCTTCACTGCAGAGAGGAAGAGGAGAGACACGGTCAGACACACACTGGGGAGAGGAAATCTAGGAATGACATCTTTTATTAAGGAGGCTTCATACAAACACACTGCAGCTTGGACACAGAATATCAATAAGGTGGAAGATTGCAGATATATTCCCACCAGCACAGCAGTCATTCTCTCTCTCACCTCGGAGGCCATGTTTAAGACAGTGCTCCATGACGACAAAGAACTGCTGCAGAGGTGGGTAGTCTGAATCCAGTGTCCGTCCAAAGCTCAGAGCGGACTCGATCAGCCCTTTGATACTCAGCTTGGCCATGTTCAGCAGGTTGGCTCTCTCCATGGCCATGGGGTCTCGCATGGCTGCAGCGGGAAACAGAAAAAGCACCAACACTTCCTTTAAGTAAACAAAAGAAAATACCCACCTGATCTGAAGCATGCACACCTGTTTGAATTACTCAAGAGTAAGAATCATGTTCAGTAGACCTCTTTCTTTGACACGTTCAATAAGCACAGGTTGCTTCAAAACAAACCACAACACTTCAAATATGCTGAATGCTAACGCCACTACATGACCAAAGCTTGTATCAAGCTAGTCATTAAACAGTCAATATGTACTCGTGAAAAAACTGAGACTCAGCATCTCTGTCTGTGACATAAACAACTAAACCTGCCAGCTGAATTTAGCAGGTCAGTATAGAAGAGAAAGTTTAATTATAAAGCACACAGGTAAGCTTAATGTGCTTTAAAGTGGTGATAAACACATGGTAATACAAGAGACAAAAAGCTGTCTCCACAATCATGAATTTGATACAGTAATCAAATAAGAACAAAAGAAAACAACAAAAGACAAACACATACCCTCACAAAGAGTTACTATGTGTATGCTTTAGAGAAAATAAGGTTTTGAGTTAAGCTTTAAATATAGAGACGGTTGTGATGATGAACAGTTTGTTGCAGACAGAGGGACAGTAAGTAACGGCCCCGTCTCCGGACTTTGATCTGATTCTTGGTATGACTGGCAGACCTTCACTTGATGTCACGAGGTCCCTGGTGGTGTTGGAGTGTGTGAGCAGAAGCATCCAGTGATTTCTAAAGGTGATTCAGTGTTGTACAGGTAGCTAATGAGAGTGTTTTGAGGACTGCAGTAATATGATCACACTTTCCCGTACGTGTTAGGACTCTGGCTGCTGAATTTTAAATGAATTGAAGTCTTCCTATAGATTGTTTGGATACTCCTGCATACATAGTAGTTTAACCTGGTTGAGATGAATGCATGGACTCATTTCTCTGTAAAGTGTTCTTTAACTGGTAAAATGCTGTGTTTGGTAATGTTGGAGTGGAGATATGATTTTCAAAGCCAAGGTCTGAGTCTAAAACAATGCCACGATTTCTGGCCTGCTCCCTGTACTTCATAGAATTGAATGTAAGGTGACGTCTTCTGAGTTTTTGGACCAAAAATGAGTAATCGTGTATAGTGTGTGTGTTGAGTTTTTAAAAGTTTCTGAGCATCCAGGAGTTGATATCTTAATCTGTACTTTTATCAATAGTGCTAACGTGATTATTATCAAAAACGTGTTTACAATGAGAACTTTAGTGGGATGCAAGTCCTTTAACAAGCTTCAAAACTGTATCGTCACACTTTTGAATCTGGAGATGAATAGAATAAATTATGCAGCCACTCATTATTATATAGTTTGAAACATTGAGAGATATGTGTCTTGTTGAAACATTAGAGATATAATAACATAACTGAACAGAACAATATAAAAAATATTCTTGTTTGTTTTGTTTTTTTTAAACTAATTATTAAGCATCCCCGTTGGATCGATTCCCTGAAACAGTTGTTAACTTTTTAAAATGATACTGAGTGTGAGACACACAAGCTTCTGGGAATACTGACAGAGAGACAAAGAGAGACAAAAGCTTGTTGTTCAACAGGAAATCAATCAGGATTCATTTGTCAATCACATTTCCAAATCTTGAGCATCAATTTAAATGCTTTAATGCTGCTAGGTTGTGTATAGGCTGCAGTTATTTAAAAATGGTGTTGTTGTTTTTGTTTATTTTTTATTTTGAATAAACAAAACATCTGATTATTTTGTCTTTTGATGGCTGTGATTCTAACAATAGTGTGACATTGTACAAAACGATTGATGAATTAGGATATAATGACTGACAAAGTAAAGATGTTGGGGTTTTTTTGGGGTTTTTTTTTTTAAAACATAGGTGAAGCCCCAATTCAATATCTTGCAAAGTTTCTGACTTGAATTGCCAGCGCACAAAAAGTCCCTCTAAAAACCAGACACCAGTGTTTTAGTAGGGTTTTGTTTTTTTTGGTGAAGTGCACCATGTGATGCTTCAGGCAGTGAAGCTGACAGAGGAGGGTGTATATAGCATCAAAGCATGAGGGCAGCAAGGATCTATGAAAAATCAATTCGCCACACAGACAGAGGATGGTGAGGTAATGCAGCTGGATGCAAAAGAGAGAAGAGATGAAGCTACCACATCAACACACAGCAGCTGAGACTCTGACCCATTTAGCAACATCCGATTGTTTTGGAGCGCCTCTCGTCGTCGATGTGAGGATCCTGATCAACTCAGAGCTGCTAAATATTAACCAGAAGAACCCCATTGACACACACTTCTCCACTCCCTGCATGAATCTGAGCCCTCACTGAGCTGACGATAACACCCTACCTTGGACGGTCCAGTCCCCGGGCAGAGAAGTTCTGTGCTCCGACACTTTGGGCAGGACGTGAATGCTCCCTGAAATGGTCTCGGATGCTTTTCTGGCCAAAGCGAAGATAGGAGCCTGCCATCGCCCATCTCCTCCACCTCCTCCTCCTCTAATAGTGCTGCTACTATTAGCTTTATCTCCCACAGCAGATTTCTCCTCCTGCAGCCTCAAGATGCCAAACACCTGAGCTTTCTCCTTGCTGCTGCTGTCCGCTTCAGACAGAGCCAGATCGTGGTCTGCGGACGATGCCATGTTCACGTACCTCTCAGACGATCACAGCTCGAAGCGAAAACAACCAGACTCATGCGGGTTGCTAACAGTTAGCGAGTACCGATCACCCGGTGAACATTACGACAACCGGAGCAGAAAATTACCTGCGTTAAAAAAGCTCTGACAGGTCTGGCGAGTGTCAAAACAAAGCCAGTGTTGTATCGGTCGAAATGAAAACGTACGCATCCGTCTGCATGGTGACAGGGAGGAGGACAGCTATTAAAACCAGTCTTTTGACGTACACCACGGTGAACTATGATAGATTTGTTTACACCCAGCAGACCTAAAAGACTGTTCAGCTTCTAGTCGTTCCGCTGCACCCTCTGGAGGGGCGGTGTCAAAAGGCTCACAAGACTCACAAAAGGAGCACTACGTAATGATTTGAGGGGCTGCCATGTTGTGCACGTGCCGCCCCCTGCTGGCTGCCTCTCACACTACTAGGCCTAAATATTTTACTGACAAAGGTAATAAATATTCAACACTTCAGTGCTTATCTTTTGTCATTTTAATCTATTTCAAAACGGTTCAGAGGAAAATATTGTACATTATTTGACATGATTTTGAACATGTCAAACATCTAAACATTGATGTATTTATGTATGTTGACAGGAACAGTGTACAGCATAATACCAGAGTTAGCTAAATTAATTTACATCAGTAATCCAGGAGGCAGAGACAATGTCTTTGTTAAGAAACAAAACATACACTAACAGCTACACCACAATACACAACAACTGAACACTGGCATTAAATTAACCCTCAGTGAAATTCACAAATTATATTTAAACAGTAATAGACTAACGGCAATTCACTTTACTACACAAAAACAGCTGTACCACAACATATATCAGCAAAACAACACATCAACAGTGCCATAATAACATATCAATACGCTACATTATCAAACAAAGTTCATGAAACACCATGTGTTTATGTGTGTCGAGAACACGATTGATGATGATGATTTTATCTCAAAATTACAGCAAAGCTACAGCACTCTCTGATTTCACTGGAGTTACAAAACTGTGTAGTTCTAATAGAGACGGCTGATTTGCCAAACTCAGATGATCTGTGATGTTCACTTATAAACTTTGGACTCATGAGCTCAGTATTTTCAAAATCCTTCCTAATGCCATGTTTGGAATGAATTATGTTTCCCCAGGAGAGGAAACAATTACAGAGGGAATACCAAAAGCTTTAGTAAAGACCTGAACTGGCTTTGGAAAACCAAATAAAGGTTACTCTCGATAATTTCCTATATTTTTCAGTTTCTTGTTTGGAAAATGTAATAAAATTGTATGTACGGTAATTTCTTTAAATGCTTTTTTAAAAAAAAAATAATGATCATTTATAATTAAACGATCAGCCTAAACCCAAAGGTGTTCCGTTTACCATCAATGATGATTAATCTGTAAACATTAAACTTTGTCAAAGCTGGAAGTAATGGATTTGTGACATTGTGACAAGTAATGGTTCAACTCTATTAAAAATGATTTGAGAGTATGAACATTCATATTTCAACAAGTTTATCAACACATGAATGCTTCAGATCAACTATTGAAGTCATGGATTAAGTTTGTCAGTCTTTAGGTTCACTCCCTGATTAATTTGGTGACTTCATCTATTCATCTCTTCATCTATCTATGTGTTATTTAAAGCTTCATTAAATCATAGGTCCTCTTTTATTGACTTTTACAATAATCCAGTTTAATAGTGAAATGATGTTATGAAAGTTTTGTTTGAGGCTGTTTTAGGTTATGTATGAAATAAGGCGTCAGGTTGAGTTGATAGGATTTTTCATCGTATAATAGAATTATTCATTCAGAAAGTGCTTTCCTACCTACCTTGGCTGTAGGCTAGTCGCTCCATACTCTCGCTGTGAGTGATGCCCCAGCGGTGGAGACTCTGTGGGGAGTACATGGTGAGTAGGACCCTCCTCTGTCCACTGCTCTGTTACAATGATCCTTGAGTCCTGAAGAGGCTCGCTGTGGTCTGGTTTCTGTTGAGCTGGTGCCACACAGTCAAATTTCTCAGATTCCCTGGTAGAAGTGGATCATCCCTTCAGTTAGGTCAGGTTTGGCGACAGTGTCAGAATGTGTGTTGGATATCTGCAGAGATCCTCTGGATGGATTTGGACCAAACAGATAGAGCAGACTGAACTGCTGAGACACAGGGACAGCAAAAAACTGTGCAAAAATAACTATAGGGCCTGACACCCTATATTGTGTAAAATGGAAAATATTTCTAAATGAGCAGCCCACTCGATGTTCTCAAAAATTGCTCTTGACTCACTTTTACTTTGTAAGGCATGTCCTGGTACAATGAATTTGAATGGGAATAACAAAATAACTCTTGATTCTAGTAATAAGCTGACAATTGCCCAAAAATTTAAACTTAGTAGTAAACTGTATGTAATCTCCGTTGCAGAGCAGTAAAACACCACTCACTCAAACACCACAGTATCAGATCATTACTGTCATGAATAATGTAAGATGTTCTTCCTTAATAAAATATAATAAATCTTGATTTCATGTAAACAAAATAGGGAGATTAGTCACAATCAAATACTTCTCTTTTTAAAGCAAATAGACATTTTTCTTACCTTTTTCTGGGGGCATGAGCTCATAAGGATTGTATCCAATTTGCCTACACCTCATCATAGTATTACATTAAAATCCTTTAGTCACACCAACTAAACATTACCTCACACCTAGAAAGAAACTGTAGCAGCTCGGAGGCTACAGTAAACTGCATTACATGGATCATTGGTATTAGTCCTTTTGTCAGGCTTCTCTTCTGCTCTTTGCAAAAATCTCTCTCTCTCTCTCTAATAGCTCAGAGCTGACCAGGATCATATGACTGGTTTCTTGCAGATCTGTAAACTCCTTAGCCATTTACTGGCTGTGTTAATAATCACACAATCAGCAAAGAATTCGAGAGCAAAACTGCTTCTGCCTGCATGTTATCTATCTATATCTTATTCTTGTTTCTCTCTCTGTTGACCTGACCGTGCATGTTTCAAAATGCATTTAAACTGTATGCTTTTAAATACATAGTTTTTTAACCATCTTTTTCTTTCTCTACAACCATTTTGCGATCTAAAGAGTAACTTCAAAAGTACATTATTGTTTCAACTTCAGGTTTGATTGAATGTAACTTTTTAAGGCTTAACATATTATTGCCTGTGTGTATATCACTTTACATTTAATTGATCTCTGAATGTTTGAAATGGAAAAAATATATATATTATATTGTTGCAAGAGACAAGGAGAGGGAGCTCTATGTAAGGCTACATACTGCCTAATTTAACATACTATATATATATGAAAAAGATCATTTTATTTTAAGTTTATCTGTGCATATATATATATATATTAATTTTTTTTATTTTTTTTTATTTATTTTTTTACACACCTTTCTCCTTTTTTTCTGTCTCGTCTAATCCTATTCCCACTGAACCACACCTAAACAAACACACCAGGAAACCCCACTTCCAGGGTGGTATGTTTGTACCACATGACGTGTATTCGTCACTGTTGGTACACGCCCTTCAGCATAACAGACAGCTGCAGGAACCAATCAATATTCTTCACCGTAGCCTGGGCCTACCAATAGGAGTGTGATGCTATTCATCATAGTATATCCATCCTTTCATTCTGCAGCATTTGAGCCATGTGATGCTATGTTACAGATTTGTATGCAATGATTTACCATGTAAATACATGGTCGATTTAAGTAAAAAGTATGCAACAAAATTAAATTCTCTTTTTTATAATCTTCTCATGTGGTACTACAAACAGTAAGGATAGCATAAACTATTATTTTACACACAATCAACCCATCAACCCTATGAACATGCATCTCTTATGCATTTGCATCTCACCTCAGGCAGTAGCAGGCACAGGTCCTTATTTATGCAGCATGTCAGCTCTGTCGTGTGGTCCAAAAAAAAAAAAGACAAATGTAGTCTCTGGTCCAGTATGTAGACTGTGAGGCAATGACTTGGTGGAAAGAGTTCAAGATGGGCATGATCTACTTCCTGGAAATATGTACAGTCCAAGCCTTAGTGGAACCCCTGTTATATATTCTTGCCATATGATCTATCTATCTATCTATCTTTGATGTTATCTAGAGGTGCTGCAAGGCTGTGAATGAAAATAAGCCTCTGTAGTTCTGAAGCAGTAAGCCGCTACATGCTCTGGAGACATCACCGACAGAAACCACAACCATCACCCCACACAAAACCCAATGACAGAGCAAAGAGCCCGAGTAAGGGGGAGGGGTTTGGGAGTTACACAGCAAAAGGAAGGGAGGGGAGAGAGAGAGAGGAGTGTGATACTAGAGCAAGCACTCACACACAAACATACATAAATACAACCCCACCCAACCTATTTTACTGTTTATATGAATGAGATACATGAGGATATCAAAGAAAACACAAGGGTCAAGCCGCTTGTTGCCTACCTGACTCTAAATTGAATGGTGAGCAAGGAGTTTGTGTGTGAAATGACATTGCAGCTAAGACAATGAAATAGTCACTGCAGCTTGAATGCACTTTATGGAAATAAAAGACAAAATATTTTTAGCCAAAAGTTAACCCCTATGGATGAAACGTTGAACCATCATATATTTATAAATATTTGTTTGTCACAAACATAAAGTAAAAATAACATGTGAAAGATGAAGAAGACATGTACATACATTGAGTGAGCACGGTGAACTCTTCAAAGGAATAATAAGCAGGCAATGTTGATTAGTTACTCTTAACTCTATAAATGCAGTGACTTCACCTTCTCTCATGAGATGAAGCTCTTCATACAATAATAAATCATGGAGATCTACATATTAATATACATCAATAACACTTGTGTATCACAAAGACATTAAGTATTTACAATGGTTTAGAAATTCTATTGACAAGTTTAAATGTTGATTATATACAACAATAAGCCCTTCTAACACTTATAAAACACACTGCTTTTACTTCAACATTTAGTCCTCAAACTCTGCAGCATAAAGAATTTGCTGGAATTTCATCCGCACCTCCATTCTCCTTTTTATAGTGAGCCTCTTCAGTGAGGGTAGAAGGCTGAGCAGAAACAGTTCGTCTTCATCTTTGAGGCCAGAGAGGGCCTCTGCAGAGTTTGTCTCTGTATTCGCTCGTCTTTTACGGTTTAGAGAGACTCCCATCTCCTGGTCGCTGTTTTGACTGGGCTCAATCAGGGAAAAGCTTGTACTAACAACAGGTAGAGGGCCATGCTGCTCCTTCTCATTTTTAACTTCTAGCTCCTTCTCCTGGTCGTCACCACTTCCAGCTCCCTGTTTGGCACAAGAACAGCATAACGCATTAAGCGTTATCACAGCACTTACAATAATCCTACACTTCTTTGGAAATCACAGACAACAAGCAAAAAACTCAAATACAAAAATGTTGTACGTTAAGCTAGACCCTTGACAGGTAGGCCTAAATATTACTGGAAAATATAACGTGATGTGTACTGTAATGCAAATGACAAATAAACTGCAATAAAGTCAGCACATGATATGTTGAGGTAATTAAGACAACATAATCACAACTGTAAGAAAAAAAAACAATCTAAATGAATTTCTGTAGCTAATTATATTTTAAATGAATATTTAAATCAATTTATTTTACACTTTAAAATTGTTTCCATATAAAGCTTCAGAGGAACTGTCGGTTTGAGAATATTTTGTTAACAAAAAAACTTCAATCTATTTGCTTTTTTGTCCTTTAAATGTGTAAGTATTTTTTTTCTAATACAAATAAACAAAAATAAACAAAAGTTTGATGCCTCAAATGTATTGCTCATCTCAATCGTTGCCAGTGAATTAACTCCTCACAGAAGCTTTAATATGTTAAGGTCCGAGTGAATTTTAGCAGTCTCTTAAGTTGGAAATCAAATGAATGCAACAAAATGGACTTTATCATCTTGGCTTTTTTTATTTTATTTTTTTATCTCACTAAAACACATTGAGGGGCTCTTGTTTTGGGAGATAATGCTGTTGCACATGAAGAAACTTGCAGGAGTGCATGAAACAAAGGACTCACTGGTGTCCGCTGATCTCCGTCTAATGCGACATCATTTGCACTTTTCAACAGTTCCACTTTATTTCTCTCAGTCTCATACAGGTCCTGTATGCGTGACACGACTGTTCCCTGCGATGGTAGGGCATATAACTGGTCACAACTTGCCAGCCTGAGGACGTCCCTTAGACCACAGTCTTCCACAATGTCAACTGGCCTGCAGTCAGTTGCAACCCATTTAGCAAGCGCTGTAGTTAACCTGTCCGACTTGGTGTCATCCACAGGTGTGTATCTGTTGGTCGGCTGCACAATGGGGGCCTGCCAGCTTTGGTACTGCGGCTGCCCTCCGACATGATTCGCTGCCTTTGTGTGCTTGGCTCGTAGATGGTACCTCAAGCTGGTTGTACTTCGGTGATATTGTAATTCCTTTTTACACAAAATGCATATGACTTTAGACTTGTCAATTGTGCCGCCAGGAAGTATTTTAAAGTTAAATGCGCCGTTCAAAACCGACAAAGTGTCGCTATTTTCCATCACCAGCAGAGAAAGATAAAAAAAGCGGCAATAGGAATTCTTCTTCTCAGGAGTATAAAGGCGGTTGGCATCATAAGTTTGTTTCATTGGCGTCACCTACTGGATATGATTAGCTTCACACAGCGCCACATTTAAGTTTCGACCCTTTTCATATCCTACACCTTTTGGGCTTACGCCAGTCTTTCCAATCTCCCCAGTGATCACTTTTTGCTTCACATCCCCTCAATGTCCAAAAAAGAAGGACCCCTTCAATATCAGACAACTACTTTTTTAGGCTACCTGCCTGATAAACATCACCCATCCTCACCTGAGAGATCTGAAATGATCAGAAAAAAATATTCCTACACCTGAGAGGAGCTTTCTCATATGGCCTAACTCTCCATCTAAATGCCCCGTTTCAACCGGATAAACTATCCCCCATAACTCTGGTCTTTTTGAGGAACTAGATGTGTTTCCAACAGACCAGGGTAGAATTGTAGTTTTGGGGTAGAAGTTTAACCCTAAAAAAACCCTGCTAGTGGTTATGTACTTTTTGAAGGGCAAGGGACATTTGACAATAGGTCATGCAGCCCCTGCAGAGCTGAAAGTTTTTGATTGGTCAGTCACAGCAGGGTGTTAGATCACTTACTATGTTTAAAAGACTGCAGCTGAAAGCCCATTGTTTTTACCAATACCTATATTTTATTCTGAATGTTACATTTATAAAATGATACAAAACACATTATTGTAGATTAGACTAAGTATGACTTTAAGAACAAATTAACTAAACTACAAAAATAAATACAAAAGCAAACAACAGAAGAGGTTCGATCTGGATTTGAAACCTTTATCATTGTTTTAATCTCGTCAACTTGTTTAGTTCTTTTTTAACTGTATTTTAAGTAATTTACTTATTCTTGGAGCTAAAACAACAATTTGACTTCTACATAAATGATTTGTGTTTGTATGAAATAATGAGGGATTTGTGTACTTTTTCTTTCTTTATTCTCGATTAAAAATCTTTAAATAAAATATATTCTAACTTTGGTGACTGAAAAACAATTTCAAAATGCTCCCTCCAAAGATTTGTGTGTTCACAATTTAAAAAATCTGATGTTCGCTTTAAATGTCATAATCACAAAAAATACTTTCCTCCAATAATACCTTGAAGACATTCATTTCAGAGGTTAATATCAATACTCTTCCCGAAAGGTGTGTCTTGGTGAAATGTGTGGAGTGGCTCATTGTTCATTCTTCTAACATTTTGATTAGTCTTCTTTTCTTTAATGACACTAATCACAGCACTCACCTTATTTTCATTGTTAATCAATGAAGTTGCAAAGCAATACAGCCTGATTTGCATAAACTTTCCAGAACTTCAGACAGTGGTGGAAACACAGATAACCGTGGGCATCAGGAACCTTTAGTTCCTTAAAGAGACGTCCATGATCCTTTTAGTTGGGGGCCCTTGGTTGAAACAAGGCTATAAGCAAACAGACAAGGATTCCTCCTTCTCATCTTCCCAAAATTTAGATGGGCCTATTCTGTGCAGTACACTACTTCTTAAAGGGATACTTCACCAATTTGCATGAAGCTTTGTATCATTAGAAACATGGTAGTAGTGTTGAATGGTCTGAGACGAGAAAAATATGTTTTTCTTTGCCTGGAAGTTTTCTTCACTTTTTGCATCACCTGAAGAAAACTTTCAAGCAAAGAAAAACAATTTTTTCTCGTCTCAGGACAAAATGAGGGTTGGATTCACGACCATTCAACACTACTACCATGTTTCTAATGATACACAGCTTCATGTAAATGTGTGAAGTATCCCTTTTAAACAGTCAGAAATGCCTCTACCTCTACTGTTAGAGGCAAACCCCACCCAACTCCTTTCTTCATACCTCTGCTTCAAATGGGAGGAAACACGATACACACAAATAATCTTTTCCAAATATGCATTTTCAGGGCTTTTTCTCTCTGACGCTTAGATTGATATTTACAACAACACCTCTAGTGATGATTGATGTTATTCCCCCACACATTTTCTCACCATGTGTGGATGATCTAAACTCCTCATTTTTCAGTCACGATTCTTGTACCCTCTTGTAGGCTACTTCCTATTTCACGCCTAGACTTTTACTCAAACTTCATTTCCAACCTTTGGCCAACAGGGCACACAGAGCAGCAAATGAAGCAACTATACTAAAAAGTGTTGATCTTTCTCCAAGTTTCTAAAAATGATACAAAAAAAAATTGTAGGCTACTATTTGTGATGTAAGAGCTACTCTGCCACCTCATATAATCGTGTTCACCATCTTATTCAACATAAAGCTTTTATTGTGAAAATAACCGGATATTGATGTAGGTGAGTAAAGCTGCACCTTGTCTATATACTATTTAGCATTAAAGAAATAAAGAGCCTATAGTAGGCTATGTTGCTGTTTTGTCAAAGGGTCTTAAACCTTAAGTGCGGATGTCAACCCAGATAGGCTACAATACAAGCTTCTAACATGAACGATAACATACTGTAATAAAGACATTTTAAATAAGTAACAGATGGACAACAAACCTCGTCGGTGTCCCCCATACCGGCTCCACCTCTGGGTTTGACATGAGCACTGAGCCAGGCTAACTGGTGGTACAGAGCTGGGACAGGCCTCTCCACTGGGTTCTCTTCGTCTGTCAGGGGAGGAACACTTCTCTTCGCCATTCGCTTCTTCGCCTTACAGAACTTGTCGCGTAAGTTTTTCCATTTCAGCTTCACCTCTTCCTCAGACTTCCCCATGCTTCCTGCTATTTCTTTCCATGAGAAATGGCCCTTATGATTGTCTTTGTAGTCCCGCCGTGTCTGGTCGTACAGATTGGGATGGTCACGTATCAGGTCCGCCAGCTTCTTCTCCATACTGTTCATTTTTCTTTCATGTGCGTTTACTTCGCCGCGAAGTCCTGTCGCCGGCAGGTGACGAACGAGGTTCGCCGGCAGAAGGAAGTACAAATGCCTATTCATTCAAAATAAAAGCTTTTAGTTTCTTTTCCATCCATCCAGACATTTTTTACTTAAAAGTAAAACAAAATGTGGCGCCACATAAATGTGTAGCTTTTAGACCCCTGTAGCCCTACATATGCCTCCTTCTGTCTTACCATCTCTCATTTATCTCTTTTTTTTATCCTCATTCTGTCTGTATTTGTTGTATCTGTCCATCACTTCTTCCTCTCTAAATGCGGACGTATTTGTCTTTGTTTTTAATGTAAAGCATTTGGAAGCAGTTGTTTTTAAATGTGCTATATAAATAAAGTTATTATTGTTGAAGTTATTATATTTAACAAGCTATTATTGCAGTACATTTACAAGACCTTAAGTTCCCCCCACGGTGACTTTTATTCAGTGTAGCCTATTGTGTTACCTGCATGCAGACACAAGATGGCGTATTTGCTTTAAGTTTTTTACCTCTACTTTCAGGTTTGTCATCGTTTAGGCAGTGTTGTGTTGAGAAGATGTTCACCAAAACACAAACCCTGGGTTCATTGGCACAAAATACAGTTTTAGACCTAAGTGTTATTAAGGCCTCTTCTACACAATGTGAATGGACTGGAAATTATGTATGTGGCGTAGTGTGGGTCGTCAATGTCAGTTATTATGGGACAAGAAGGCTATTGTCTTTTCCTTCTACTTTAGATTCAAAGTGTGCTGAAACAAAGTAGTGGTTTTCGACAAAAGTGATGCTCATGGTACATCCTCACAATTAGCATAACTGCAATTAGGCGGTGGATGGCTTTTAAAATGTGTTTTGGATACATTATAGATGAACTTTGTAGATTTGGTAGTGAAGTTTGAAGGTTGGAGAAGAGAAACAATTCTGATCTAAATCCACAAACTTTATTCAAAGGAAAAAATGGGTCCCTGGACACTGTTTGGAGCTAAAAAGCTAACAGGAGAGTTACGGTTTCACTGTGTGTTTCTGTTTGCCTTCAAACATTGATCCAGGGAAAACATTTTCTTCTGAGGACAGTTTGTGTATGGAGTTATGAACATATATCACAGAATCTGTACATTTCTCCAACTTTCAAATTTCTCTACCAAAACTCCAAAGCTTAGAAAATAGCCTAACTTTGAAAATTAAACTGTTCTTAATTGTAGGCCTATATGATTTAAGTATATGATTTATTTAAAGTGTAAACTGCTCAAGGGTTTCCTTTTTCAGCATGTATTTTAGATCATGTCATTAAATGAGACCTGATATAATCCTGCAACCTTTTTACACTGAGCATTGGATCTTGTGGTTGGATTGATTATCAAAGGCCAGAATTCAAATGAAGGCTAATTTGAATTGTTTTTAAATGGTAACCACATGAAGACTCCAGTCAAGTGTGATGAGTACTTACATAGCTGCATTGAGTTAAATTTACATGTGAAGGCCTTTATGGTGAGGAGTGACTGATCAAACATGGTCTCCGCTGGAAGCATTCTAAGTGTCACCTCCCTCACACACAGATTACAGGGACAGCACAGACGATGACAACATTTAGAAGGACGTCAGCTATTATCAGAGGGATATCATAAGGATGGCACACCCAGTGTCAGTGTCAATTACTGTACAAGTGACTTGACGACTCACATGGTGTCATGCTAAAATGTGTGATAGAAAATTCTCCCAGTTTAGTCTGTATTAAAGTCTACCGAAAATAGAAAAGCACACAAATGGAGGATATTACGAACATTTGCTTTTTCTCATTTTATATTCCCATACCACAAGAGAGCAGTGGAGTCTTTGTCTTTCTTCCTAACCAGCAGAGTTTGACATGTCAGAAAAGCAGTTTGACAGTTTCACTAAATGACAGATGCTGATTTCGGTGTGTCAGGTCAATTGAAACATGCAGTATTATAAATTTAAAAAAAAAACATTAGGCCATTGTTTTTCTGGAATAAATTTAAGATGTTTGCAGGATGTGTAAAAAAAATACACTCAATCCAAATGTTGTATAATAACTAAGTGTGATGTCTATTTGAAAAATAAAACTTCACCCTGTTTATAAAATGACTCAGAATGCAACTTGTTGTCAAAAGGGCTGGAAAACAAGCCGAAAACAATAAGCTTTGGCATGCCATGAGAATTTTTTTTGTATGCATATTTTTTTCTTGTTCTAATACAAACTGTATCCACAGGGTCTCCGCACACCAAAACAATAAGCAAGCATCTTGAATGAAGGCCCTGGTTTGCGCACATTGTTGACAGAGCACTCGCCCCATGAAGAGAGGTTAAAGCCCTCAACACATCTGTCGCATGTTCGCCAAGCCCTGGGGATGTCTAATCAGTAAAGGGAAAAAAACAGTTAAAAAAAGTACTTGACAAATGCTCAGCCAGCAGCACACAGCTAATGCATTTGGCAGTACTATTTTCAGGTATTAATTTTCATAGAAGATATTCATATTGTTAAAGTATATTGTCAATATTTGGCAACTCCCAACTACAATTTATATAAGCAAATGATATAGGTGTTTCAAAAGTGCTATCTAATGACATTTGTAAATAAAATCTGTTCATGAAAATAAGTTGCTCCTTATTTCCATTAACAGAAATACAGGTTCATTTCTCTGGCACAGCAAACAGTCTCAGAGTGTGTGGGCAGTGTACTGTGCTGCATCGTCTCAATGGAAGCTGATGTGTTGTAACAGTATTAGTATGTTCCCCAACATGACAAGTCAGCTCTTCTTTGCTGTGACAAAATTGTGTGCTGTCAATTTTGTGACAATTTCATGACTTTGCTGTTCTGTCATTGCTGTCTAATATGAAACATAATATCAATCTTTTCATTACTATTTTATCCTAAACTGTGATGTTTCCCAAGCATCAACTCCTCAAACTTGATCTATTCATTGTTAGATGAGGGTCTGGATAAGATCATGACTAGGATTAAAACAATGTGAGCCCAACACAGGGTGCTCAGAAAACATTTCTGTATGTATAAGAGAGATAAATCCATCTCTAAAAAAGTTTGATGCTACACTGGCCTTCACATTACAACACAGGAGTGCTGGAGGACTTGGAAAAAAACTCTACCACCTCCCTGCCAGGCAGTCCAGGAATTCCAACCATTGACCCTTAAGTCATAAGGCCACTTCTGCAACCATTTGGCTACTGTCCTCCACAAATGTTCAGCAACTCCACAAAGACTCGGTAAAAGTGTTCTGCATTGGAAAGTTTTTTTTGAAACGGCTCCTTTTGAGTTATAACACATAAACTATGAAATTGATCAAAATATGAATCTGGTAGTTCTTAATGCTGATGGCGTTTATCTGTCTGCTACGTTAGCTTCCCCTGACTCAACACACCTCTGCAGCCCGAAACAACCTGTCGTCCTCTGTTGTGTGAGCGATGCATTTATCTTTAGAGGAAAGGAGGAGGGAGAACACCATGAGATACAAGGCCTAAAACAGTTTCAAGGTAGGTAGTTAAAGATAAGTGTGTGTGTGTGTGTGTATTTGAAACATGTTGAGCAAGCTAGTGAGCCAGTGATGTAATAAAAAGACGTGGGCCACTTTAAAAGAGCATGTTCTGGTTGTCACCATAGACACAGACATAAAATCCCTCTAGTCTAGACTGATAATCTATAGACTTTAATATCTGGTGAGGAAGAGAGACATTTTCCAACTGGAGTTAACCTCCGATAATGTGTGTGTTTGTGTGTGTGTGTGTGTGTGTGTGTGTGTGTGTGTGTGTGTGTGTGTGTGTGTGTGTGTGTGTGTGTGTGTGTGTGTGTGTGTGTGTGTGTGTGTGTGTGTGTGTGTGTGTGTGTGTGTGTGTGTGTGTGTGTGTGTGTGTGTGTGTTGTTGCAGAGCAGCTCTTTCCCAGACCAGTGATAAGTGTCACCTCGGTGGGGGCTTTGACACCTGGGCGGGTGTAAAGGTGGGGTGATGGGGGGCGTGAGAAGTCTGGGGTTCACACCTCATTGACGTTAGGAGATGATCCTGTAACTAACCTCCTAATAAACACACTAACACCCAAGCATACACACACACATACTCATTCACATGCTAGAAATCTTGGGTCATTTTATCTTGCACATAAAGAATATACAGCCGGCTTGATGCGCTTTTGCTTAACTGCATGTTTAATGCAAGCAATCAAACATTTTAATACCTGCAGCAACTCATTTTTCCTCAGTCGAGATCTGGAGATTGTTATATCAAAGAAAACCTAAACGTATCATGAAATTATTTGATGTATTCCTCATTCTGTTTACATAGAATTGCAGTTGTCAGAAGAGACTATTTTTAAAAAAACTCTTCTTTGATGAAGCATTCATGGAAGCTCAGACATCTCAAATCTGTGAAAAAGCATTGAAGTCAAACACTGAAGGACAAACAACAACAACAAAGCTGATCTTTTTTTGTTTTGTTAATCTAAAAAATAATGTAAACATGCCCACTTATTGCACTGAAGTCAATTCTATTCAACAGTACACTCACCTTTTTTAGTGCCCTTAAGCAAACTAGCAGAGAAAGGTAACAGACCTGCTTGCAGCTGCATCACCAGGCCATGGTAAATGTGAGGGTAACATATAAAGAAGTGTTAAACTGGACAAAACGAGTAATGTGAAGCATTGCCCATTTCAAGTGATTTGGGATATCTTCAAGTTGATTTTAAGAGCTGCCTAGAGGGAAGAACATCAGTTAGAAACCGCAGGAATGATGCATTCACTTTATACCCATTATTTTGTCAAAGTAAATTCCGGCAATGGAAATGTGACTTCTTTCCACAAACATGCCCCACAGTGATGTAAAAAAACAAAGTTCCTATGTCCTTTGAGTCGCTGGGTTTTTCTGAATTGAATAGATAGATAGATAGATAGATAGATAGATAGATAGATAGATAGATAGATAGATAGATAGATAGATAGATAGAAAGAACATCTATCTGTCTAAAAAAAATTTCCTTAGTGATACAGTTGCTTGTTTGCACACTGAAATCTAAAAAACCAACAGATGTGATGAAGATGATGAGGGGACATTTTTTAAGAGGTCAGAGACTTGTTAAGCTGTTTAAACGTCCAACACTCAAACAGTAGATACATGACAAGGCTCCTCATCCTGTAAACTCTGTTTCACAGGCACAAACACATCCTGTTCCTTTTGACAGATACATGCTAAAGAGCTGCTGTAGCTCATTTGTACCATTTAAGGCTTATGTGAGATTTTTCTTCTTCTTCCTTTCTTGTGTCTTGATCAGCACCTTGCTCTTGTTCTGCATGTGTTTATTATGTTGATTTCCCTCTCTCATCTTTAAATCTCTTTCTCCCTGGCATACACTTGCACTCTCATGCAAACATTTATAATCCTATATGGCCTGAGAGCTCTGCTCACATGCATTCACAAAATTAGTAGATAAGTTACATTTTGCAATGAAAACGGAATAATCCGAACAAATAGATAAGATTATACGTTCATTTTTCATCTGCAAACAACAAAACATACATCACTGATCGTATCTGTTGATAAGTTCTGGCAACATAAATGTGCAAATTCTTGCTGTTTGTCTCACTTAAAAAAAAAAGATGATAATTTTTGCAGTAATAGTCGGAAATATGATTCTTCATTGTATTCAGTGTGTGTGTGTGTGTGTGTGTGTGTGTGTGTGTGTGTGTGTGTGTGTGTGTGTGTGTGTGTGTGTGTGTGTGTGTGTGTGTGTGTGTGTGTGTGTGTGTGTGTGTGTGTGTGTGTGTGTGTGTGTGTGTGTGTGTGTGTGTGTGTGTGTGTGTGTGTTCGTCAGTCTCATGTTAAAGGGAAGTGGCTGTGCTTATCAAAGAGCAGGATGAGGTGTCATGTACCTGATGAAGAGTCATCAGTTTTTTTACTGTGTCGTTTCACCCAATCCAACAGGGTCAGTGTGGGGTTTTTGTGTTTATGTGTCTTTGCGTTTACTTGATCCTTCAGAAATATTTTACTTTCTCAAGATTTTCATTTGGAATTGAAAAACACTGTTCTGTGGCCTTTTGTTTCACAGAGTACAAACAAACATATCTAGATCTCATCTGTAGGCAGTTCGCTTCGTGTCTAGTTGGGATTACTTAACCTTGGATTTATCGTTGTGATAACTCTTTAGCTGTTGTCAAACATGCACTGGGTGGAGCTGACATTACTTGGGGTCACTGATGACAGATATCCTACCCCATTTGTTCATAATTAAAAGGAAAAAAAAGTGATCAACCAGTTCCAGTCAGGTATTTACAACCTTGAATGAGATTTACAGCGAGGAAACCACCTTGGCGGGAAAGGTCACTAAAACTGGGCTTTTCCGTTTTTTCCTTATTTTTGATGCATGTTTGTGGCTTGCTCGACTTCAGTGTTCAGTGTTCACTTTACGACGAAGCAGAATGACAACAGAAATACACAGCTGTGATTTAAACATTGTTTATTGTCTTTAATGTCTATGTTTTATCTTATCTTATTTTTATATTTTGGTTGCAGAATTGAATGCTTCTGGACACTATCAACAAAGAATCTGAGAGAGGCTTCTAGGCTTGGCAGCTATTTTATACATGCAGTCCATATTATTATTTTTTATACATGGACGTTCAGCATGCAAGTAAATCATCACCAGCAGGGCTAACAGTTAAACAGCTAAAAGTGCAGGGGGTAAAGGAGTGACTTTATCACCTGCGTTGAAAAAGTTTTTGTGTGGAAGAGCAGCAGATCAAAGTAGGTTTTTGAAATAATCATCCCACAGGAGGAGGAGTGTCCCCACACTGAGCTCTGGGATTTCCCTGTTATCTTGACCTTTGGCTTTGACCTCTCATGCCCTCCTCCTAAACCTGCCTGCTTATTAACCTGGTCGTCATGCATGTGACCCATCAGCACTTCAGAGGAAGCCCCAATGGAAAGACATCTGAACAGGGTTAAACCGTTACAGAGAGAGAGAGAGAGAGAAAGAGAAAATACGGAGAATGATGTGAATGAGAGGGAGACGGAGGGAGAGGAAGAAAGGGTGTCATGATTCATACATTAACACAGGAATTCCATTGAGAAGTGGAACAGGCCCCATAGTTTCCAGCAGTGGGGTGGGTGGAGCACATTGGTGATGATCAAGTTAAAGGGAGAACCTGCTGCAAAACAAAACCCATGTGTGCTGTTTTTTCTTCTGATCTCAGTGCTTCAAAAATAACAATGAATAAAAGATTCATGCAGCACTTTGACAATAATTATGATAAATAAGGAAATCCTTCACTGCTTGCATAAATCCTCACACATTAAACCTTGGGTCTTTTATATGGTCTTTTATATTTGTGAAAGCAGTTTCTCATTATAAAGATAAAGGGGTCAGTATTCAATTAAAAGCTAAACCTTAACTATTTGATGGGTGATATTGAAAATTGGGCAGTGCAGTCCATTTTTTAAACATCATTTTTCTAACAACAGTAAGTTATTTTTATTTTATTTATTTTTTGCAATAAACATCCAATATGCTTATTAAATGTGACTATCTGCTTGATTGGCAGAACCATTTCACAAAGTGATAAGGAAACCTTTTTTTTTAATTAATGTCGTAAGCAATACAACCCATATTAAAATAATGTAGGATTCAAACCCACAGAAATTTATGGTGAGCCTAACTCTCACTGTCAGAGACAAAACAAGGGGTGTTTCTATTAAATTCATGGAAAGGAACTCAGAATAGATTCAGGTGGAAGCAGTCAGAGTGTCTGTTCACACTGATCACACGTTGCGGCCAGCTGTTTATAGTAAATACAAATGATGACCAAAACTTAAGTAAGCATAATGATTCTGGACTGGTCTCTTGTGTTCACTTGGATCTGTGTATGTGTATGTGGTTAAACTGTTTTAGCATGTGTGTCTAAGACCATCTGTGTTTTTTGGGAAGTCAAACCAATGATATACCAAGAGACAGCAGGTACACACACACACACACACACACACACACACACACACACACACACACACACACACACACACACAAAATTCCTTTCTTGACCCTGTGGAGGATACATTTCCTACATAACTCTCTTCTAATCTAACTAAAGACGTAGATTTTAATTCAATTCTGGACTGGACTGGATTAATTTAATTCAATTATCCATTGAGGAGAGATGTGCACACAGTTGTCAGGATTGTTCAACTGCAGGAACTTCCATTAACCCGATGGTTGCATGATGGACAAACGACGAGGAAAAAAGCAGAAGGTGGTGAAAGTAACAGAAAAAGAGAGAACTTTGTAAGACTGTTTTAAGTAACGATAAAGTAACAAGACACAAGACATTAAGACAAAAAAGAAAACAAAGTTGGAAAATGGTCTGAGGCTTTAAGTTTGCAGCTTACCCACAAAACATTGCAACACAACAAGAGTTTGCACGCTCACATAGAACATGTGCAGAGACGTCTTGGTTAACCAGAAGTGGCAGTATAGATGTTGTGGTCAGTAATGCTGTGTGTGCTGAATATCTTCTATCATTCAATGATTGTTGCACAATATCGAACCCCCTGCAAATGAAGAAATATCCTCTGTTCATAATCGTCATCTGTCAACCAACATAACTTCACATATGCTCAAGACAGAGATGAGGAAAGCAGAAGTTTCAGAATCACGCCCACCAATCAAATGTCATCTGTGCTGTGAGCCTGGAGAGGCATGGAGACATTGGCATAAAGTGTTTTGGAAGGGGTTAACTTCCAAACAAAAGCACCTATATTGTGACAATGCCTCAATTAGGATTTCCCACACAAGATATTTCTAGTTCTTTCCAAGCTTCCAATAAATTTATAAATAAAGTGAAACTTTACCAACCAATGTCTAGGTACAGGTATTGGGTACCACTACTGATGTCACTAGGGCCTGTGCTAGTTGAATCTGAAGACTGCACCTTTACATTGTAACTAGTTCACTGCTCATCTCTGGGTGAGGCTATACCAACTCAATGCTACATTAGTTAGCATAACAAACACAAAGTCAACCATTAAATCAGTGCAGCTTTTTTTAGTGATCAAATGAGCGGGTTTCCAAGAGAATATCTCAATAAGCTAAAGAACATACTTACATGTGACTATTTGGAATCACTTTCTTTTTTAAGCACCATTTATAAAGAGCTCATACATTTTTAAAATCAGCTAAAGAATGCATGGATTATGATCAGATGCTCTGCAGCCTAACTCAGTCATATTCCTTAAAAAATAAAGCTTATGTCAGAGAGTTTCCCAACCTGGAAACCCCATATTTGTTATAAAAGCTGTACATAATGGATACATAAATGTATGCATATGAAAAGTGTCTTAAAAGGAATAAAGAGAAGTGAAATATATCCCTACTCTTTAGCCACCTTTCTTATTACCTTTGTAATTCATTTTTATAAAGAAAAAGTAAATGACTGATCAACTTTTTATAAAGCAAACAATTTTAGTAACTTGGTGAATTGGAAAAAAACAAACCCCTAAATGCATAACCCAAAAATCAGTCCTTTCTTTTTGTGAATCATCCCTGGACTGCAAACGATTTTCTGTTGATTGCACAGAATAAAGCTGTTTCGCATATACAAACACTGAAACAGTCACCCAGCTGACCAACTGGAGGCATCCACAAACACAACCACAGTTACATTCACTCTAATGATAGACATGTATTTTGAATTTAAAACATCTATTTGTTCTTTTACTTTAATGTGGATGAAAAACACTGAACACGGTCTTCCTCAAAGTGATCAGTCTCACAAGGAAACAATTGTCCTGTGGGATGAACAATACACAGCATGGCTCTTTCAAAAAGCACCAACCAGTATTAACACTAATGACAACACGAGTATTGCTTCAGGAAAATTCAACTCTATTTTCAAAGCTTGTCTTATGGTGGAGACAGTGGTGAGGGACTTACAAAATGGGAAAGAATTTAGGTGGTTCACATAAAACCGAGATCATAGTTTGGGCTCAAACACAAAAAACCACAAAATGAAATGAGTCTCAGCTGCCAAACAACCACAACGCTCCAGTGAGTCCCATATTGTTATGTTAGAAGGGGATCCCCTGTGTTTTGCCTTTCATGCTGTATACCCAGAACCTGATTGTCACCTTAAAGGGAAACTTCACCCATTTGCATGAAGCTGTGTATCATTAGAAACATGGTAGTAGTGTTGAATGGTCGTGAATCCAACCCTCATTTTGCCCTGAGACGAGAAAAATATGTTTTTCTTTGCTTGAAAGTTTTCTTCATGTGTTGCAAAAAGCGTCATATTGCATCACATGAAGAAAGCTTCCAAAATGAGGGCTGGATTCACGACCATTCAACACTACTACCATGTTTCTAATGATACACAGCTTCATGCAAATGGGTGAAGTATCCCTTTAAAATGTCTTCTAATGTCTTCACACACACAGTTGTAGTCTGTCTATGCTTTTTTTTCTGAGCCTGTAACTTCAGACAGATGCAGCTTTGCCTCCAACTATCCCACAATTATTATGTTGACATAATAAACATGAATAATACCTTGAAGTTAAGTTCATTCACTGAGCTAACATAATGTACTGTATGTATCCATCTACCATGTGATAAAAAGCCTCAGTGGTTGCAGGTTAGCGGGATATTGCAACAAATGGTTCAATACTAGACAATCCTTACAGGTGGGGGATGGTGTCGGCACCCAGGTGAGAGTCGTGACCCGTGAGCAGTCCTTCTAAGTTCATAATAAGACAACGGGGCAGTGCAGATACACATTCTCACACAACACTGAGATCAACTGTGTGTTGACAGCTTAGAAACAATGGATTCTACAGAAGCAAACATCCTCTGCATGTCTCATGTTGGCCCCTACATTGTCCATAAAACTGATAATAGATAACCAGGAATGATCTCTTTCATGTTCTACTACAAAAACAGCTGCAGCTCCAGGGGTTTTGGTATATAGATGTGCTGAGCCAATATGTTTGCACAATGTACAAATCCTTAGATCCCTTTTTATTTATGAAAATAATTTAGAGGTTTAGCTGCAGCTGTCTCAATGACAATTTCAAAGAAAAGTCTGACTAATATCCCGGAGTGTCCGAGTCATCTTTTTCTTTGTTTTCAGTGACATTCTTGCTCGACTCAGCACCTGCGCTCTTTGGTTTGGATATGCGTGCTTCTGGTTTATTTGAACAGTAGATAATTTCAAAGTACACTTTACAGCTGTTTCAAATGTTTTATTATTGGAAAGATGTTGTTTTTTACTAATCTGGATGTTGACTTGCTGTGTTCATATTAAAGAGTATTCAGTCAGATAGACACACAATACAAACACCATCGTCAGCTTGATGTAACACTGATTCTAGTCTCAGATCATGTCAAGGATGCCTTGCAGTGTAAGCCTTGGGTGCCCAACACTGGTGTCAGATATATTCCATAGGTTGTTTTTTTTACCTCTAAATTTCACAGCAGGAAGACAGGGGAAAAAAAGAAAAAAGACCACCGTTAACATTTGTGGAGTTAGTTTTGCTGGATTTTGGAAGGGAGCAGCATTAGTATCAAACTGTTTTGTTTCCACATTCTTTGGGATTGGAGGTATACAGTGTGTAAGGGTTGAGTTCAGCCCTGTTTTGGCCGGTGGGCACCTGACATAGCCTTTGAAGATTGAGACACTTGTTCTAAACAAAAGACTTATTGACATGTTTCTTTCATTCCTAGGCTGCGCTTACCCTGGTCTGAGTTTATGTAAAGGCAGAAAATGACATTTTTGGAAACAATGATGCAGCGTTAGTCCTTTCATAGTTTGTCACACCCCGTCATATGAGCTTTTTCAAAAGACAACCAACTACCTTAAGCAATGTTGGGTAACATGACTACTTAATTACAGACCCTGCTGGCCTTGTTCTCTTTTTCTAGCTGATGTTTTGCATTTAAATCTTATATTTAATCATTTTACTTTCATTTATTAAGTCTAACTTCATGACTGTTGTTTGTGAATCAACATGTTATTCATTTGCAGGAATGTACGCAAAACAAGTGCTAAAACTCAGTGGTTTTTGTGTGAGTTTTGTCGTGGCTTGGTCTCTACTTGATGTAGTTGGTCAAGAGACATTTCTTTGTTAGCAACCATTGTTTAAAGGAATGTTTTGGCGTGCTTTTTTTCTGTACGGCCATGGTTTTATATAG